>NC_046154.1:153056853-153141320 GCF_011064425.1 Rattus rattus | reverse complement strand
GTTTGGATATTCCCTGTTTGCTTTGGTGGGAGAATTGGGCTCCGATGGTGCCATGTAGTCTTGATTTCTGTTGCTTGGGTTCCTGCGCTTGCCTCTCATCATCAGATTATCTCTAGTGATACTTTGTTCTGCTATTTCTGACAGTGGCTAGACTGTCCTATAAGCCTGTGTGTCAGGAGTGCTGTAGACCTGTTTTCCTCTCTTTCAGTCAGTTATGGGGACAGAGTGTTCTGCTTTCGGGCGTGTAGTTTTTCCTCTCTACAGGTCTTCAGCTGTTCCTGTGGGCCTGTGCCTTGAGTTCACCAGGCAGGTCACTTGCAGCAGAAAAGTTTGTCTTACCTGTGGTCCCGAGGCTCAAGTTCGCTCGCGGGGTGCTGCCCAGGGGCTCTCCGCTGTGGCAGCAACCAGGAAGATCTGCGCCGCCCCTTCCGGGAGTCTCCGTGCACCAGGGTTCCAGATGGATTTTGGTGTTTTCCTCTGGAATCAGTAATGTGTGCAGAGAGCAGTCTCTTCTGGTTTCCCAGGCGTGTCTGCCTCTCTGAAGGTTTAGCTCTCCCTCCCACGGGATTTGGGGTGCAGAGAACTGTTTATCCGGTCTCATTTCCTTCAGGTTCCAGCCCCGGTGTGTCAGGCAGCCCAGTCCTGCGCTTCTGGGCCCTCCCACAGGAACCTAGAAACCTATTTCTAACACAAAGTGACATGATAATTTAGTTAACTTCTCAACACTTACATGTAACATCAGTATTGAACTTGATGACAATTTTTTATGAAAATATATTGAAACACTGGGCTAATAATCAAATTAATCAATAAAATCAAATTAATATCTTTGAATCTTGATCTCATCATCAAATCACCTTTTATTTGAATAATGAAATAGTTTTTAAATTCTGGCTCTAAATATATACCTATGGGAGAATTGTACAAGAATCTATTTAAATTATATATTATATTCATAATATGCATACATATGTGTATTATATATTTACTAATGTATTTAATAGTATTTGCTAATTTTTTTTTGATAGAAAATATGCTGGGGGACTGTGTCCACATTGAGAAGCATTTAGTCTGTCTTGACAGGACAGCTGCAAATCATTTGAATTATTGTTATTTAAATATCTTGACCTCTCAGGTCACAATGTGCAAAAGTTATTTACTTTATATAATTACATGTTTAATTACTCCTTGCTAAGTAGCTGGAAACACAATTGGTTAGTGCTTATAGGATAAAGGGAAATAACACTACTAGAGCTAAGTGAGGAGTGACCCTGGAAAGCTAATGCACATTAAATTTACAGGGAGGATGTTCAGATTATAAAAGTTATATTATTCAATATAAAGACAAAATAAATTATGGTAAAGTGGTGAGCTCTTTAAATTTAAAATAAAACTGTCAAAAAAAGGAAACTAAGAAGATACCAGTTTAAAGCTTATGTGTTCTGTCAGTACTCAGGAACTCATTTTGTGACATAAGATTTCAAACTTTCATTCATTTGACTTTGAAACAGTCCTTTTTATCTTGAAAGGCTTTACTTTAAAGGATAAAACTCACTTATAACAACCCCTCTCTCTTTCGTCATATATCTTCTGACCCATCTTTCAAAAAAAGTGTTCATGATACCTTTCTATTAAAAATCTTTAAAGGCTTTCTTATAACCTTTCAAATTAATTTGAAAAATTTGGACAGGCATTTGTTTTAAAAAATGTTTCAAGACCTACCCCTTGCAACGTTCTTGCTCTCTTACACTCAAATATATATGAATGAAGAGGTTTGTGAGGCTTAAAAATACTTTTTGTTGTTTCTTGTTTCTATGCTTCTGTGCATATGCTGGGAATATTGTCTCTCCACCTAATATTCAGCAAAGGGCCACTTTAAGCAATAAACTTTTTTATTTCCTCTAGAAAGTCTTCCACGTACTTCCTTTCTGGGTAAAGTACTGCCAGGATACTTTTTTGTCAAAAATAAAAATAAATACACAATATTTCTTTAAGCACAAGGAAAAATAATTGACGAAAAGAATAAAAGTAAAAACTGTATATAAAATTGGATAATGTGATTTTACAGTAGAGCAGAAAGGGATATCTATGTCATCTACACAGTCAGATTGTCCATAACATAAGCTATCCCCACAGGGGAAGAAAGCCATGTTGACAGTGTTGAAAACTTTTGGAATGCCACTCCATAGAGTAAATTACAGGTCATATCAGCAGGGAAGCAGGGCAGTAATTTCCTCCAAGGAACTGGTCACTCTATCAAGTAGACTAAAGATATTGAAAGCTTTTCTATTGTATATGTACTTCATATATATTGAAGTTTATAAATTAACTGATAATATTCTAATGTCCTTTCTTCAGGAAATTGACCTTGAATTGGAAGGTTTGCTCATCCCATTTGCAGTCCACTCATACCATTTACAGAAAGAAGCCTGACATGTAAGTCAGGCTCTAGCTCTGGCATGAATTATTCACTATAAGTATGTAGTAATATTTTATTGCTTGCTTTGGGTGACATAATTTCTGTGTGAGAGAGAGCACATGATATAGGAATAAAGATGGCAGCTTCCCAAGCTTTATGCAATAAGAAATTCAATGGCTGATGAAGTGAGTCTGTGTAGGATAGCTCTAATATTATTTATGAGAAAAGAGCTGCAAAGATCTGGGTCTTGGGGAAATCTGTTGCACTTGAGTGAGACCATGCTTACTCTGTAAAAGCAGGAGAAATACTGATTTGTGGTCCTGAAAGGTGAAAGAAGCCCAGGACTATGGTGGGTGGAAGAAGCAGTAGTTTCTAGAGAAGTTGAACCATGATAAATCAAACTATCAGTCAGCCATGGGACAGTTGAACCGTCATGATTTGAACCATTAACAGTGCTATCTGGTGTTTGGCTATGGCAGATCGAACAGTTAGTGGATCTCAGGCAATTGGTCTATATTTAGCAAGTGAAATTGTTAGAAGACCATGGGCAGTTAAACTGTGGTGAGTAGAAACATTGACAACTTATATGACGGTGAGCTATAGTCGATGAGTTCCAGGCAGTTGGACTATATTTAGTATGTGAAACTAAGTTGGCAGGCCATCAGCTGTGAACTGTGATGAACAGAATCACTGAGTCTTTATGGTAGCTGAACTATGGCAGGTGGAACCATTCTTAGTAGGTTCCAAGCAGTTGGACTATTTTTAGCAAGAAACTGCTAGCTAGACAGGGACAGGTGAACTGTGGAGAATGGAATCACTGAAAGTCTTTATGGTAGTTGAAATATGGCAGGTGGAACCGTTAATAGGTTGCAGGCAGTTGGACTATTTTTAGCAGGAAACTATTAGCCAGACAAGGCAGTTGAACTGAGGGAGTTTAATCATTAGCACATCATCTAGTGATTGGCCTATTGTGGGTCAAACAGGCCATGTTGGATGATGGTGAACAAAATTGCAGGATTATCTGGTGGTTAGGCAAAAGTGAGAAATAATGGTTTATAAACCACTATGCATGTGGATTATTTGCCTGTGAAAGGGTTGTTGAACTGTTAGAAACCCATCAGGGAATGATGAATAAAAAGGGACAGGCATAACAATTTGAATCCATTGGGCTCTAGGCTTTTTACACTTGAGAATCATGTCACATCTTGTCACTGAGATTATATGTTCATTGGACATTTAGACATGTCCTATGCATACAGTATGAAAAAACACTACAATTAACATTTTTCTTCATTCTTTTAAAAATGATGGGGGAAAAACATTTTACCACAACCAAAAATTAGAACAACTTTTGCTACCCTTGCACATTATAGATGGAAAGACATTGTTAAGATATAATAAAGGGAAAAACCCACACATCTTATGAATGTGCACTTATTTAGAACAAAACATGTGTTTTTTGAATGTGAATCCATTTTTTTTTATTAACTTGAGTATTTCTTATTTACATTTCGAATGTTATTCCCTTTCCTGGTTTCTGGGCAAACATCCCCTAATCCCTCCCCCTCCCTTCTTTAGGGGTGTTCCCCACCCCACCCTCCCCCATTGCCCACCCTCCCCCAACAATCCCACGTTCACTGGGGTTCAGTCTTGCAGGGACCAGGCTTCCCCCTTCCACTGGTGATCCATTTTGAAATGGAGTTGTTAGACTACCTCTAGAGGAGACTTCAGGAGTGACAATTATTGATATTTGTTTAGTGGGTTGGAAAACAAGTTTTGGCAGAGTCAGAAAAGAAGAAAGGGGAGTCCAGTCCAACACTAGTCACATAAAGAAAACATTTTTCTGTATTATAAAAATTGTAGTGTGTATAGATTACTCCTTATTAATATACACACATATATTTGTGTGTGTATATATATAATTGGCAAATATTAAGTTCTTTATCTAATCTTAATATATTAAGATATATGGAAGGACTTAATGTACTTTAAATCAGAGTGATAAAGCCATATATTCTACAGATCTGGTTAAAATTAAATAAAATATTATTTAGGTGGAAAGGGAAATAATAAAGTCTCTTTCAAATTGTATCATTGCATCTGTGTGCTGAAAATGGAGACAGTGTCAAACCAATGTGCTTATATTAAGGAAAGGGAACTACTGTCCTGTTTTTTGTAACTCTGCAGTGTACACACTGTATATAAAGGATAAAGAATCTAACTTAAAACATATAATCTTTCAGATGTCAAAGTTGACCAGTGTATGGTAGAACTGAGTTAGTAAAAACAATATGCATATACAGCCCATGTTAAAAATTTCTAGGAAAGACTGTTTTCTGAAACTGAACACTGTAGCCTACAGGATTGGTGGAGAAAAGAATTTTTATATCACAAAGCTCATATTTTGTAGATACTTTAAAATTATTATTTTTGTTATTTATGTGGCCTATTGAAGACTTCTATGAAAAACTGTCATAACTTGAAACTTAACAAATGCAATGCATGTTAAATGTTGCCCGGACCTACAGCGGTTCAGAGGAGACCTGGGAGGAGACAAAAGAATGGGGGATAGGAGGTGAAAAGAAGGAGAGCAAGTCCATTGCTGATCAAGCTCTCAAATTTTATTTCTGGTCAGTGGCTTATAAAGACAAGCAAGCAGGAAGGCCAGGTAGGGCCCAAGATCAATTCACTAAGGTCACCACCCTCCCATTGTTCTTGTGTTTCCTGTAACCCTAAACCACAGATTGCAGGTATGCTGATAAGAACAGATAACTGTCTTGGTTTCTCAGCGGGTGTAAGTGGGCTTGACATTCCTGAAACATTCCTGAGACCGAAGGTGTGAAGTGGGCTTGGCTCCCTTTTTTTGTTTAAATTCATGTGAAATATTGCCTTTGGAGGAATAGAATTCTAAAACTACATTTGTGATCAGTATAATAATATCTGCATTTGTTGAGTAATTTGGAGGTGGTCTGAAAAAAATCTATCACAAAGAATATATCCAAGTGCATTTGTACTTGGACATTTTTAAATAACATTTATTTATGTGCTTTCTATACTCTGAGTGTGTGTACAGTGTACATGTAGTGCAAAATGTGTGAAAAATTAGCAATACCTTCTCTGTAGATGGCAAGAGGTTGCAGTAGATAACAACATACTAAACTAGCACATCACTGAAGTTGATAGACAGCTTACTTGGTGCAAATGATTTTTATGTGGAGCTCTTCAACCATCACTAAGTTACATGTGCTTTTACTTGGCCATTGCTTTGAAGGCAGAGACAAGAAAATGCAGAGGGGATGGTTCATGATGAAAATGATGGCTTATTGTTAAAATGATTGTACTTAAAGATACCTAAGTTTATAATCAGTATTACATCTGAAAATTTACTTGCAAGTTCTAACATCATAGCAGACAAAGTCTTGTGTGGAATTTCTACTCTTGAATATTTAGGAATGATTGATATATTTGAACATGGAGCTAGTAAAATAAAATTTTGCATAAGTAGACTTAAAAAAAAACTAACCAAAAACAAGACATTGTGGTACATACCTTTAATTCTAATACTCAAGTAGCAGAGGCAAATAGACCTCTGTGAATTCAAGGCCAACTTGGACTACATAGTGAGTTCTAGGCAGCCAGAGCTATATAGTAAGCCCTTATCTCAGAAAGAATGACACCACAATGAAGCTATAGGTAAATACTATGTTTAGAAATGAAATATTTACAAACATATTTGTGGAACACTGTATTCTCGTTGTTAATTGTGTGAGAAAAGATGGCATGAAGAAAGTTCAATAGCGTTTTGCCCCTATGTGATAGAAAATTTCAACTCATAAATTGGCTTATATTTGTGTGAATGCCATTTGGTTTTGTATATACATGCATAAATACATACCAACACATACATATATGAGTACATGACTTAAAATGTGCAATATCTTGCCTCAAGTTATTGATGACATTACCCCTGCAATAAATTGCATAAAATGCAACTTATTGTATGTTGACTCGCATCCTGTCATGAATTAGGTAACAAAAGACATGATGGTGGTCTAAGAACAAGCATATTCATAAAGAGGGCAATTATCAGCTGTGGATAATTCCAAGAGATTTCTATTATTGTCCAATGAACAATAACTAACAATTTCTTCATTCACTTACTGTGCCAACATTTGGCAAACACTACTCTGTAACACTTTTCTGTAACAACATTGACTTCTCTTCAGCTATTTCATTTAGCATAATGTTTTTAAGGATTATATAAGTGGTAATGTGCATAAAAGATTCATTCAACATTATGTAATAAATTATTCCTTTGCATTGACATGCCCCATTTTGCTTATTCAATCAGTAGTTAAGGATAATTTGGGTAATTTCTACCTTCTTTTTACTATTAATACCGATAATATAAACATGAATGCCTTTACATGTGAAACTGTTTTATAAATGCCCCTATCATCTATAGATTTAGAATGTATCTTTAATTCATCCATTTTCACTAGTCTGATTGTCAGTATCTTAGAAGAGATAATGGCTTTTCCCACATCATTCACCTTAAAAGTTGAAAGTAACAGCAATGATTTGATTTCTCATGATTCCCATCATTTACCTTTTTAACCACAATTACCCCTGAAAACCATCCTCCTCTTACTGTTTTCTTTCTTCCAGCTGCATTGACTTTCACATTTTTTATTCCATGAACAACCCAAGGTCTTTCATGTCATTTTCTCCCTTCCATATTTTTCTTCTAGCAGCATATTTCTCTTCCCCAGGACATTGCTTTTCAAGCCATGGTCTCAATTAAGACAAATTTTATATTCCTAGGAACAGGCACTAATATGTAGAAAACTGAGTATGAGGAAAAATAAGAAAAAATATTGACAATATTTTAATCTTGGTACAAAATATAATAATAATAATAGAGCTGAGATTTGCATTATAATTCTTCCTTTTTAATAGAAAGAGAATACTATGTTTACGATCATTTTTCTTTCACAGATATGGCTTCATGCTTTTCCTGGGAATTTGAATCACAGAGAGGCAATTCTATGTTGTTAAAGTTTTTGATAGTCTATTGACAGGCTGATTGGCAAAGTTAGTTAGTGATGTGGGTTCCTTCTTTGTATTTGAATTGAAATGGAATTCAATTTAAATGTCATCCAAAATAAATTTTTTAAAAGGAGAACAACTTGTAATGATCTTATTTTGGCACATTGTAATTACATCTTTCATATTACTCCTTCCTTTCAATCTTTGTACAGGTAGAAAAGTGTAATTTGTAAGTTTCCATCTTTCAAATGAGCATGCAGCAATCACAGAGGAAATAAAAGTTGAGTCAAAGAAGTAGCCAACTTCTATTCACAAGAAAACGTATCCCTAGTCTATGATATTACTATCTCACTGCTCCTTCTACGGGATCAGAACAGCAGTGGTGTAAATGGAAAATAAACTGTATCATCAAGGGCTGTGGGGCATGTTTAGAATCTTTTAACATATCGTGAACAGTTCTATCTCATGACACAGTCTGGCAGGGAAAAGTGGTTCCAACCTATACTCTTTGAGACATACATATTTTATAACTAATACTAAGAGAATAAGTCACGAAATTTGTAGTAGCTAAGGAATAATTTTGAGGATCATCTTAGAATGAAATTTCTTCAGCATGGTAGTCATTAATCCTAATTTATAAAACATAACTTAAATCAACTCCCTTTCTGCCATAAAATAAGTAATACGCAAATAGGTCTGGAATAACATTGATGAAGACAGAGAGGATACGGCAATAGTTATCAGAAGATTTTTATACAGCAAGAGTTATGAAACTTGTATTTTTACATTTGTCTATTATATTCCGAGCTGTGTGAAAAACCAGATTTTCAGAATAATCACCAAGTCGTGAGTGATTGCTGTTCACATTACTGTAATGACAACTGAGACTAAAGTAGCTATAGTTTGTTGCCAAGTGTCACAAATGAGAGAGTTGGAAGAGAATGAGACCCAGATGTTACCTACTGCATTTTACGTCATCCCCCAGGCCCCACTTCCCATTTCATGTGTGATGAGAGAGATGAGGCAATCTAACTGTTTATAGCAGGGAGGTTTTGTGCATATGGACTTGCAGAGATTATAGCACCCTTAAGTTTAAGGAGAAAGCCAACCAGAAAGGGCTTGGAGAGGCTAGTATTACCCAAGAGCACAAAAAATCGACTGAACTTCTTCCTACTGTCATTTGAAAAATGCATCCATTTTTGACATTTTAACAATTATCAGTCATGTGCTCACTGGGAAAACCAAAAATCCATATTACTTACCCCTCCAATCTTTCATGTTTCTTTGAAATACAATCTCTCTCCTCTCACCCAGAGGAAATCATTGATCTACTTTGCCTTAATAGATTACATTCAATTTTCATGTTCTCTTAGTTAACGCCATACATTCCAGCTTCTTTTCCTTATCTTTTGTTTACTTTAAGTGTTGACTATCTCAGTGATGTTTATCCATCAGAACCACACTGTCTTGATTAACACAGTATCATGTTAATGGATCTTTCAGTTCTGAATATGTCCTGGTTAGAAAAGGAAATATATTTTCCAACTGTCATTCCTCAGCTTGTAAGTATGAAATAAGTACATCTACCTTTGGACTGTATTGTATTAGATGTTTGACTTTAAAAATTGGTTTTGAGTTGCTAGCATGAGTTTTATTAAAAAATGCTTTAATGAAGTTTGGTTTGTGATTAAGATAGGATTTTTAATAACTTCTGAAATGTCCTAAAACATGCTTCTGCCATTTGGTGCTTTGTATTTATTTAAAATGGCACTTTCAGTGTTGAACATAAAATAAAAAATATTAATTATCTATATAACATATTGAATATGTTCTTCATTTTCAATACTGATGGTACTCTCAATTATCAAGATAATAGTTAATACTTTTTGTAATAAAAACCAATCCATCTCCTTTGTATTCAAATTTTCTTTAATATGATATATATACATATGTATGTATATATATACATACATACATACATACATACATACATACATACATACATATGAACCTGTCCACATTCATTTTACTGGCCTGGAGCTTACCAAGCTAGTTTGGTGAGCCAATGATCCCCAGCACTCTGCTTGTGTCTACTTAGCACAGGATATCACATTTAGGTTTGATTTGGTTTGTTTTTTAATGTGGACTCTCAGAATCAAACTCTAAAATAATTTATGATTTATTTTCTGTGTTTGATTTGTTTATCTTTTTTATAGTCCTAATTCTAATCCTAATACCTAAATCACACCTGGGGTAAAATGAGCCTACAAGGGGAAAAACTTAAGAAGCTCTGTTGTGAAAGACAACCTGTTCCTTGCTTTTCACACATACAGAGGTTACCTGTGTTTCTTGTTTGATAGACGTCTCTTTTTTCAACAATTACACTAATCTGAGCTCTGTTGCAATTCCTGCATCTCTTTCTCTTACTGTTTGACTACATTCTAACCCTTGTAAGTGCCTTTTGGCTTGCCATGGGCTTGTAGTCCATGATACTTTTCCCAATCTCAAGATATTTAAACTGCATATTTATGTCCTCTTTGCCATAAAAGATAACATAGTCCTGAAGTTTAGGATTTACATATCTTTGGAGGCAACAGTATTCCTTCCATTCTACATAATTCCAGTTTCATTTAATAAATTTAGAATTAAATTCCACTATTTTTACTTCTGTGGTAATGAATACAAAGTTTTGGATTATTACTACAACTATGTTTTTGTTACATTTTTTTTCATTTTCAATTATTCTCTCATATGTTCCATCCAGACTGAAGTTTCCCCTCCTTCCAATCTCCCAAGTCTCTCCTTCCTGACTCAGTTCCCCTTTCCTCCAGATCCACCCCCTTTCACCTCCCTTCAGAAAACAGCAAGTCTTCCAGGGACATGAAGCAAATAAGGCACAACAAGCTACAAGAAAACCAAGCACACATTCTAACATTCAGGCTGGATAAGGGAACTCGGTAGGAGGAAAAGGGTCCCAAAAGAAGGCAAAAGAATCAGAGACAGCCCCCATACCACTGTTAGGAATCCCACAAAAACACCAAACTTCCAAACCATAATGTATATGCAGAAGACCTAGGTCAGACCATACGGGCTCCCTGATCTCTGTGAGGCCCAGTGAGTTAATTCTGTGGGACATGTTCTTGTGACATCTTTGATCCCCCTGGCTCCTCCAATCTTTTCTCTGAAGAAATCTCTGAGCTTCTCCTAATATTTAACTATGGGATTCTGCACTTATTCCCATCAGTTGCTAGATGAAGCGTCTCTAAGGATAGTTGATGACAACTAAGCTAGGCTCTGATCCAAGCACACTCTGGACACATAACAAACTATAGGTTGGAGGTTCTGTGGCTGGGTTGGTGTCCCAATCCCTCCACATGAGGCCTTACCTGGTTACCAAAGAGGGTCTGTTCAGGCCATGTGTCTCCCATAACTAAGAATCTTCGCTAATAACACCCTTGTAGATGCCATGAAAATTACATTGCACTAGGTTTCTGCCTTGCTCTCAAATTGTTCCCCAGTTCTAGTCATCTATCCCAGTATTCTCTCCTTCTAACCCCTACCATCTGATTCCTTCTGTTCCCCAGTCACCCCCAAATTCTATTCTAGTGTCTTCTCCTTAAGCTGTTTTTGCTCCTCAGTGTCTCTGGGTCTCTGGATGGTAGTATGGTTATCCTTTACTTTAGAGCTAATACCCACTTACTAGTAAATGCACACTGCATTTGTCATTCTGGGTCTTCGCTCAGGGTGATTTGTTTTCAGGTCCTATACGTTTGCCAAGGACATTTTATTGTTATTTTTTAAACAACTGAGTAATACCCCATTGTGTAAATGTATATTTATTTCTTATCCATATTTTAGCTGAGAAACATGTAGGTTGTTTCTAATTTCTGGCTATGAATAAAGAGGCTATCAACATAGTTAAGCAAGTGTCTTTATGGTAGGATGGAGCATCCTTTGGGTATATGCTCAGGAGTAGTATGGCTCGGTCTTGAGGTAGATTGATTCCCTATTGCCTGAGAAACCTCCATATTGATTTCTAAAATGGTTGTACAAGTTCACTTTCCTGCTGCCAATGGAGGGGTGTTTCCCTGGCTCCACATCTTCACCAACATGAGCTGTCCCTTGTATTTTGTTTTCAGTCATTCTGGCAGGTATAGGATGGGATTACAAAGTTATTTTGATTAGAATTTCCCTTGATGATTAAGGTTATTGAATGAGTTTTAAGTGTTTCTCAAGCATTTAATATTCCTCTGTTGAGATGTCTACCCTATCTTTTAATTGTGTTACTTGGTTCATTGATGTTTAGTTTCTTGAGTTATTTATATATTTTGGAAATTGGCCTTCTATCAGATGTGGGGTTGTGACAATCTTTTCTCTTTCTGTAGACTTCCATTTTGTCCTATTGAAGGTGTTCTTTGCCTTACAGAAGCTCTTCAGTTTTACAAACTCCCATTTATTAGTTGTCTCTTAGTTCCTGTCTTACTGGTATTCTTTAAGGAAGTTATTTTATATACGAAATTGTTCAAAGATGTTATTTTCTCTTCTTTCAGATTTAGTATATCTGGTTTTACATGGAAGTCTTTGATCCTCTTTGACTTGCATTTACTGTAGGGAGATAGATATAAATCTATTTGCATTCTTTTACATACAAATATTCAGTTAGGACCAACAACTTAAGTATTTAATTTTAATTCTTTTGTTGAAAATTGTGTGCTTATGTTGACTCCTCTGTGTTTGACTTAGGCTATACTCATACCTTTCTGCTTTATAATTTTTAAGAATATATTATACCGTTCTTCCAAATACCTGTTTCATGAACTAGAACAAGTCACCTTAAGTAAACATTTTTGGTTCCTTTAATAGGAATGTGTTAAAAGGTCCCAGAACCAACTGAAAGAACTTAAAGTAGTAAAATTTGGGGGAAAATTATGAAAAAATAATTTGTAATAAATACCTGAGCATCCACAATGTATATGTGTATATATAAACATCTCTCTCTCTCTCTCTCTCTCTCTCTCTCTCTCTCTCTCTCTCTCACACACACACACACACACACACACACATCTCACATGACAGGGCTAAATGGGTCACTTTATTGGAAAATATTAGAAATCAAGATATATGGTGCTTGGTTTGCTCCTTGATTATGACTGTTTGAGTCTTCTCTGTAGAAATTGGAAGAAAATATACATATGTGTAGTAAATTGTACCCTTAATATTATCTATGAATATTTCTCTATATAACTGCCATTATCCATGTTAACTAAGACGTGAGCTGTATATATGGAATTCAAGTTAAATTACTTTAGCATTCTGCCTTTTTGTGTCTACAACCTTCCATGCCAGCAGTAAGAAGCAGTCCTCCTATAATCTATCATCTCTTTGCCAATTCAGTTCATTTTTTCCAGGATTATTAGTCCCTATCTCCATGGGTTTGAAATAATGTTAACCAAGAATATGTAGCATTTGTAGAAACTGCCTTTATGTTTAGTTTTCTAGTCTCCAATTATTCTCAAAAATTTTTATGCTCCTGTTGGTATGATAATTGATTATGTGTGTAATAGATTTTGATAACATTATTTGGATCTATATTTTCTGTTTGCTTCAATTTAAATAGATTCTATGTGTTTTCTTCAGCAGTATAATGGCAATTTAATCTACTTAGTTGTCATTTAAAAATATATGTTTTACCTCCAAATTCCCATATTTTTTCTTCCACCCCTCTCCATAAATGTATCTGTTTTTATTTAAACTGTAACTCAGGTGACAGTGGATGCTGACAAAGATATGTAGAAATATGAACACTCCTCCATTGTTGGTGGGGTTGTAAGCTGGTACAACTACTCTGAAAATCAGTCTGGAGGTTCCTCAGAAAATTGGACATTGTATTACCTGAGGACCCAGCTATTACCAATCCTGTGCATATACCCAAAAGATACTCCAACGTATAATAAGGAGACATGCTCCACTATGTTCATAGCCTTATTTATAGTAGCCAGAAGCTGGAAGAACCAAGATGTCCCTCAACAGGGGAAAGGATACAGAAAATGTGGAACACAATGGAGTACTACTCAGCTATTAAAAACAATGACAGGAAACCAAGAAAGGGAATAACGTTTGAAATGTAATAATAAATTTGAAATGTAAATAAAGAAATATATCCAACAAAAAAAGAAACACTGATATAACAGAATATATATTATATGTAATTTCAGTTATGTCAGGGTAAACACATTCATTAGTTTGTATAAGGCAGAGCTCAACTGATAGATTTTTATGACTTTCTAACTTGCTTTATATATTTTTATTTTTAAACACATTAAAGACTTAATTAATAAAAAACAATGACTTCATGAAATTCTTAGGCAAGTGGATGGAATTAGAAAATATCATCCTGGTAAGGTAAACCAGCCACAAAAAGAACACGAATGGTATGTACTCACTGATAAGTGGATATTAGCCCAAAGCTCACAATACCCAAGATACAATTTACAGATCACATGAAGCTCAAAGAAGAAAGACTGAAATGCAGATGTTTCCAGTCCTTCTTAAAAGGGGGAAATATGGAGACAAAGTATGGAGCAGAGACTGAAGGAAAGGCCGTCCAGAGACTGCCACACATGGGGATCTATCCCATATACAGACACCAAAGCCATATACTATTGAGGATGCCGAGAAGTCCTTGCTGATAGGAACCTGATATAGCTGTCTCCTGAGAGGCTCTGCCAGAGGCAGATGCTTGTAACCAAACCATTGAACTGAGCACGTGGTCACCAATGGAGGAGTTAGAGATAGGACTGTGGTAGCAGAGGGGGTTTGAAACCTCATATAAAGAACAACAATATCAACCAATCAGACAACCCAGAGCTCCCAGGGACTAAACCACCAACCACACATAGAGGGACCCATGGTTTCAGCTTCATATGTAGCATAGGATGACTTTTAGGGCATCAATGGGAGGAGAGGCCCTTTGTCCTGTGAAGGCTCAATGTCCCAGTGTAGGGGAATACCCATACAGGAAGGCAAGAGGCGTGGATGGATGAGGCAACACCCTCATGGAAGCAAGGGTTGGGGGAATGGAATAAGGGGTTTCTGGATGGGAAACCAGAAAGGGGATAAAATTTGAAATGTAGATAAAGAAAATATCCAATAAAAAATGAAAAACATGTAGAATATATTAACATGTCAAGCAACAAGTTAGAATTACTTTTGGGCTCTTGTTTCTGATTTTTCTGTTTTATTTTGTATTAATTTTCATGTTCATTCTGTTTTGCAAGTCATCTGCAAGTTGATTAGTAGTCAGCCAAAGATTCAAATGGTTTGAAAGAACATATACACAACTACATTTGTACATGTCTCCTTCCTATTACCTGCTTATTGAATTGCAATAATTTCATATACATGAATTCCATTTTCTATATCTTCAGCAAAATAAAATCACAGAACTATTTTTGGGGTTATTCATCTTTGGGTTGGGCTATAGTGTAAAAACGTTTTCCTGATAGGAAAGGAGAACTTACATCCTGTGCTTTCAGCCTTGTAGTCAACATTGTCTTCTCCTGCATAGTCTTGCCATTGTCAAAAGTAATAAAACATGATTGTTGCCAATATTTTCTACTTCTCTTGTGGCTTTTATTTGAGGATGAATTTCTGTATTAATTACTCCTTCATGTGAAAAATAACGGGGGCACTTTTTAAACGCAAATCAGCCCACTTGTATGTTTTTCACCATTTTCTGCCCCAATTTCATCCTTTGGAAATACATTAAGATTATTATGTGTGAAATTACATTTAGTTTTGTATGTGTGTGTGTTCATGAGTAAAGAGAATGCACTTATTAATATGTTCCCTGTGTATATATTGTAATAGTGCATAACTTTTTAACCTCTGTACCTAATGTTGAATTAGTCTGCTAATCCTAGACGTCATGATCCCCAATGTTTTCAGTGATGTTACTGTGTACCAAGTATTGTGCATTTAAATAATCATGTTTCTGTTACTGGAGCAAACAAAAATAATCAATGACATTTTGAGAGTTTTCAGTTCATTTGAAGAAACATAAATAACTTTACAAAGTTGAATGTCTGTAACCATGGTTACATTGTTCTAATGTGGTAGATTCACTTTGTATTTTAGCAATCTACTTACTTCTGTCATACATAATTTTTAGAGTACATATTTAAACACAACCTATGGAATTATTTCTAATTTTGAATGACTTTGATATTAGTTTATATTGGAAGATTGAGTTTTAGTTCCTCCATGCATTTCATTTCTTTCTTTTTTTTTATTATTTTTTTTATTAACTTGAGTATTTCTTATTTACATTTCAAGTGTTAATCCCTTTCCCAGTTTCCGGGCCAATATCCTCCTAACCCTTCCCTCCTTCTTTGTAGGTGTTCCCACAACAATCACGTTCACTGGGGTTCAGTCTTATGCAGGACCAAGGGCTTCCCCTTCCACTGGTGCTCTTACTAGGATATTCATTGCTACCCTATGAGGTCAGAGTCCAAGGGTCAGTCCATGTACTCTTTAGGTAGTGGCTTAGTCCCCTGGAAGCTCTGGTTGGTTGGCATTGTTGTTCATATGGATCTCGGCCCCTTCAAGCTCTTCCATTCTTTCTCTGATTCCTTCAATGGGGTCCTGTTCTCAGTTCAGTGGTTTGCTGCTGGGATTCGCCTCTGTATTTGCTATATTCTGGCTGTGTCTCTCAGGAGAGATCTACATCCGGCTCCTGTCGGTCTGCACTTCTTTGCTTCATCCATCTTGTCTAATTGGGTGGCTGTATATGTATGGGCCACATGTGGGGCAGGCTCTGAATGGGTGTTCCTTCTGTCTCTGTTTTAATCTTTGCCTCTCTATTCCCTGCCAAGGGTATTCTTGTTCTCCTTTTAAAGAAGGAGTGAAGCATTCACATTTTGATCATCCATCTTGAGTTTCATTTGTTCTAGGCATCTAGGGTAATTCAAGCATTTGGGCTAATAGCCACTTATCAATGAGTGCATACCATGTGTGTTTTTCTGTGATTGGGTTACCTCACTCAGGATGATATTTTCCAGTTCCGACCATTTGCCTATGAATTTCATAAAGTCATTGTTTTTGATAGCTGAGTAATATTCCATTGTGTAGATGTACCACATTTTCTGTATCCATTTCTCTGTTGAAGGGCATCTGGGTTCTTTCCAGCTTCTGGCTATTATAAATAAGGCTGCTATGAACATATTGGAGCACATGTCTTTTTTATATGTTGGGGCATCTTTTGGGTATATGCCCAAGAGAGGTATAGCTGGATCCTCAGGCAGTTCAATGTCCAATTTTCTGAGGAATCTCCAGACTGATTTCCAGAATGGTTGTACCAGTCTGCAATCCCACCAACAATGGTGGAGTGTTCCTCTTTCTCCACACCCTCGCCAGCATTTGTTGTCACCTGAGTTTTTGATCTTAGCCATTCTCACTGGTGTGAGGTGGAATCTCAGGGTTGTTTTGATTTGCATTTCCCTTATGACTAAAGATGTTGGACATTTCTTTAGGTGTTTCTCAGCCATTCAACATTCCTCAGCTGTGAATTCTTTGTTTAGCTCTGAACCCCATTTTTTAATAGGGTTGTCTCCCTGCGGTCTAACTTCTTGAGTTCTTTGTATATTTTGGATATAAGGCCTCTATCTGTTGTAGGATTGGTAAAGATCTTTTCCCAATCTGTTGGTTGCCATTTTGTCCTAACCACAGTGTCCTTTGCCTTACAGAAGCTTTGCAGTTTTATGAGATCCCATTTGTCGATTCTTGATCTTAGAGCATAAGCCATTGGTGTTTTGTTCAGGAAGATTTTCCAGTGCCCTTGTGTTCGAGATGCTGCCCTAGTTTTTCTTCTATTAGTTTGAGTGTATCTGGTTTGATGTGGAGGTCCTTGATCCACTTGGACTTAAGCTTTGTACAGGGTGATAAGCATGTATCGATCTGCATTCTTCTACATGCTGACCTCCAGTTGAACCAGCACCATTTGCTGAAAATGCTATCTTTTTTCCATTGGATGGTTTTGGCTCCTTTGTCAAAAATCAAGTGCCCATAGGTGTGTGGGTTCATTTCTGGGTCTTCAATTCTGTTCCATTGGTCTATCTGTCTGTCTCTGTATGAATACCATGCAGTTTTATCATTATTGCTCTGTAATATTTTCTTCAGTTCAGGATACTGATTCCCCCTGATCCTTTGTATTGTTGAGGATAGTTTTAGCTATCCTGGGTTTTTTGTTATTCCAGATGAATTTGCAAATTGTTCTGTCTAACTCTTTGAAGAATTAGATTGGTATTTTGATGGGGATTGCATTGAATCTGTAGATCGCTTTTGGTAAAATGGCCATTTTTACTATATTAATCCTGTCAATCCATGAGCATGGGAGATCTTTCCATCTTCTGAGGTCTTCTTCAATTTCTTTCTTCAGAGTCTTGAAGTTCTTATTGTACAGATCTTTTACTTGCTTGTTAAAGTCACACCCAGGTACTTTATATTATTTGGGTATATTATGAAGGTGTCGTTTCCCCTTTCTTTCTCGGCATTTTTCTTTTTTGTGTAGAGGAAGGGCTACCCCAGAGTTATTTCAGTTAATTTTTATACCAGCCACTTTTTGCTGAAGTTGTTTATCAGCTTTAGTAGTTCTCTGGTGGAACTTTTGGGATCACTTAAATATACTATCATATCATCTGCAAATAGTGATATTTTTGACTTCTTTTTTCAATCTGTATCCCTTTGATATC
Organism: Rattus rattus; assembly: GCF_011064425.1. Classification (NCBI taxonomy): domain Eukaryota; kingdom Metazoa; phylum Chordata; class Mammalia; order Rodentia; family Muridae; genus Rattus; species Rattus rattus. The sequence continues at coordinate 153,123,104 of NC_046154.1, read as the reverse complement.
CTATTGTTGTCTGATTACTCTGGCTAGAACTTCAAGAACTATATTGAATAAGTAGGGAGAGAGTGGGCAGCCTTGTCTAGTCCCTGATTTTAGTGGGATTGCTTCAAGTTTCTCTCCATTTAGTTTAATGTTAGCAACTGGTTTGCTGTATATGGCTTTTACTATGTTAAGGTATGGGGCTTGAATTCTTATTCTTTCTAGGACTTTTATCATGAAGGGGTGTTGAATTTTGTCAAATGCTTTCTCAGCATCTAATGAAATGATCATGTGGTTTTGTTCTTTTAGTTTGTTTATATAATGGATCTCGTTGATGGTTTTCCGTATATTAAACCATCCCTGCATGCCTGGGATGAAGCCTACTTGATCATGGTGGATGATTGTTTTGATATGCTCTTGGATTCGGTTTACCAGAATTTTATTGAGTATTTTTTAAATCGATATTCATAAGGGAAATTGGTCTGAAGTTCTCTTTCTTTGTTGGGTCTTTGTGGTTTAGGTATAAAAGTACTTGGTTTCATAGAAGAATTCCTGCAGTGCTCCATCTGTTTCAATTTTGTGGAATCGCTTGGATAATATTGGTATATGAGGTCTTCTATGAAGGTCTGATAGAATTCTGCACTAAACAGGTCGCTTGTAGCAGAAAAGTTGGTCTTACCTGTAGTCCCGAAGCTCATGTTTGCTCGTGGGGTGTTGCTTATGAGCTCTCCTCGAGGGCAGCAACCAGGAGGACCTGCACCACCTTTTCCGGGAGCCCCCGTGCACCAGGGTCCCAGATGGCGTTTGGTGTTTTACTCTGGAGTCAGAGATGTGGGCAGAGTGTAGTCTCTTCTGGTTTCTCAGGCGTGTCTGCCTCTCTGAAGGTTTAGCTCTCCCTCCCACAGGATTTGGGTGCAGAGAACTGTTTATCTGATCGGTCCCTTCAGGTTCCGGTGGTGTCTCAGATGCAGGGGACCTGCTGCTCCTGTTGCATTTCCTTTCTTAATCCTGTAATCAGAGGATGGTGCAGATGAGTGTGCAGTGGGCTACAGATACTTTTAGGTAGACTGATAGAGCAAAGAAAATAAACAACAAAAGCAAAAACTTTCACAGGTTCTGACTGGAGAAATACAACTCTAAAGAGTAACGCTACTGAACAGCATTTCCCTTTGAGTCATGAGCAACCAGAACAAAGCCTTTCAGCCTCTCTGTCACTTTTGGCAAGTTTTTCTCTGTGTGTCTAACTCAGTCAAATTGCAGGCTTGAAAAACTGAAAGCTAACACCTTTAACTAGTGGAAAATATATAGTTCTTTCTCACTCTAGAATGAAGAAGAAAAACAAAAAGGAAGCTATTTAATGTGAGGATTCCTTGAAAGCCTGAATTACAAGCATAATTCAGTGTTGATTATGTTTCAAATGCTGCTCCTTAGGAATTTCCATTGTCACTTAATAAGGTTTATAGTTAATGCTAGTACAAAGTTAGATTTTAAGAAAAAGTTAAAGAAAAACATAAAAAACACTTAGTTAAAAGTAATAACTATGGTGTTCAACATTTTAATATATATTTCAAAATAACTAAAGGTGATCTAACACGACCAGTGCATTGAAATTATGAGCATTTTAGTAGAACGCTGGAATTACCTTCATTTGACCCTCTGATATTGTATACATCAAACGGTCATACTTGGTACCATAAATAGAAACAAATATGTATCAATTAAAATTAACATTAAAATAATATTTGATTACAAGCTTATGCATTAATTATTTTACAAATCTGTAATGCATATTATTTAGTACATTCAGAAGTTAAGGATATGTTTGGAAACATGAAAACTTGCAGAATGCAAGGAGAAGAAACAAGCTAAATAAAATCTTGTCTTAAGCAACTTGAAACACCAAGTAAACACAATAAGCTACCATGTCTTAGCACTTCATTATATGTCAAACAAACTATTAAATACTGTTGTATTAATTAATCCAGAAAGCTCTGCCAACTGGGTACTCTTACTATCCCTAATTCACAAAGAAAGCTGAACCTTACAGAAGTTGTGTAGCTAGTTGAGATCAGACAGCTACTATGAACCAACGCTGCATAAACTCAGATGTTTTTATCTAGGAACTTTAATTTGTCTCAAATGTCTTCTGAAAGTCTGTACAAGTGACACGAAAGTAATTCACTTGAAGAGGCTTTGCTCTTCTATCTTCTTCCTCTATCAAGGAGTCAAATTCTTACAGGCAAACAGGAATAGACTATGTGTCTCTAAGCCTTTCCACCTATCTAAGAAAGAACTGGGTACTATATCTAAAAGATCTGTACACCTACCCCTATCATCACCCTCAGGTAAAAAATACTCTTTTCCTCCATTATTACATTAATCTCATGTTGTCTTCCATTACCTAGTCAATAACTCAGAATCTGGATCTGTGTTTTCTTAGTATAATGATAGTCGCAAAATACTGGCCTACCTAGACAGATAAATATAAAGACAGCTTCTGGAAAATGGATAATATTTAATAATTTTAAGCTTCTTTCTCAAACCTAACAACATTGGAAGGTAATCAGGAAAGGGTGTTATTGTTTTGGAGCCTGGTGGGGGTTATACCTATCAACTGAAGTTCACATCTGAAACGTTTTTACTTCACTCATCTAAGACCTGAATCAAAGCTCAAAACGCCTGATTGCCTAATTCACTGTGAAGCTAAGAGAGTTCCAGAAAACTCCATTTTTCTCCTCCTCACGTTTTTTCCTTAAACTCATAACTTTGCAAATGGAGTTCATTGGAAATCAGAAGCCCAATCTTGGGCTTATTACACTAGAGCAACTGAACAGAACTTCTGTGATTCTTCAAGAATTCTAAAACCAAGTTTCTTGGGATGATTCAAGAGATGATGACACTGGAGTATCACCATGTACTACCTGTGTATGCACTCTGATGAGTTAGTAGGATTTCTACTGAGAAAGGGTCTAAGAATAAGTGACTTGTTTGTTGACTGAATAACTAGCAATAGTTAAAAGAGCAATAAAAGCTACAACTAAATTCTTACAAATGATTTACAACATAAAGGAAATTGAAAGAAGTTCAGGTATCTTCAGGATAAGTGATAGAGACTTTTGAAAAACATTTGGGATATTGAAGGGAAGTTTTATTTTCTGAAATAATCATGGATTTCTTACATGGATGGCGACATCATTAGCTTCTGGAAGACAGCTCTGGATACTTCAGATGAAAAGTAAAACAAAAGGGAATTTGTTGGTCTCTGTGGTGCTTGCATCATTAGATAATATACTTTGTCTACTCTACATGGCTAAGCAATATTTTTAATTAAACTTTAAAATATCCATCAGCTTTCATGTTTTGCAAACTGAATTTTAAAGAACTTACCAAGATCGAAGGTATAGAGTGCGTCTATGATTACCAAACAATCTGAAAGAACTAAGGTTATTTGCATTATTTGTATTCTTTGTCTTTATAAAATGTTTTTACAAAATTTCAGGAAAGTCTTTGACACATAGTGGCTTTAAAAACTTCATATTTTATCATATATTTAGAAAATATAAAATGTTGTTTTATAGTAAAAAAAAACTCAGAGATTTTAATATCAATTCTTTATTCTCTAAAGTCTGTATTTACAGTTTTACGCACTCCCTTAAGCATTTTAGAAGGAATTATTATTTGTAATGGTTAAGAACTTTTTCCCCATTGAGTGATCTTAACTGACACATCATACACAACATGTTAGATGACAGTTAGTTCTATGGCTTTAAAGGAATGTTTCTATAACCTCATTCACAATCTTCAGTGGTTAGTGAAGTGAGGTGGGACAAGGCATGGATTAGAATCTGAAAGCATAGCCTTAATTCCAGTTCTCCTTCTACAAAGCCCTGGGTTTCTCGTTCATACTTGAATTTTCTCTCTCATGGGTCAGAAACAAGGATCTAATTGCTCAAAGATTAATAATGTCTGAGCTTGGTTGTCTCCAGAGTTCTAAAAGGCTTATTCTAACAAGGTCTGCCAGTTTTCTTGTTTTTTTCATGGGCTAGATGATTTCTGAACTTCTAATTTCATGAATTTCTTTAATATGGTTAAATATACATTTCTTTAAAGTTGTAAGAAGTGATATTCTCATTTATGAATAAAATATATTCAAATTCAGGTCAGGCATACTTCAAAATAATTCATTATTACTGTATTATGTTTGATAAAATTTAATGCCTCTGTTTTAAAAATTATGATAATTTAATTCTAAAACTCTTTTCATTGATTGTTATCTCTTAACATTCACATCTAAGTGTAATCACCTCTTGTGATGTTCCGTACTATGTGTCAATCTGATTGGGCTAAAAGATATCCATATCATTTTGGTGAAATGATATTCGTGAATGAGTTTATGAGAATGTTTCTGCAAATATTTGCACTTGAATCAGTAGATGAAATAGAGTCCTTCCTTTGTCAATTATGGATGGTCGTGTTCAATCTGTGAGAAGGGTTAAACATTATAAGAAGGCAGAGAAAAAGCTATATTCTGCCTCTTGTTGAACTGAGACACATATTGCCTCCTGCTTTGAAATTCAATTTTTTATCTTTTATTTTATTTTATTTTTATTGGTTATTTTACATTTCAAATGTTAGCCCTCCTCCCAGTTTCCCCGAACACACACCACCTCCCTCTGCTTCTCCTGTTTCTTTTTGTAGGCACTCAAAGCTATGAATTTTCCTCTTAGTACTACTTTCATTGTGTCCCATAAGTTTGGGAATGTTGTATCTTCCTTTTCATTAAATTCTAAGAAGTCTTTAATTTCTTTATTTATTTCTTCCTTGACCAAGTTGTCATTGAGTAGAGCATTTTTCAACTTCCGTTTATATGTGTGCTTTCTGTCATTATTGTTGTTATTGAAGACCTGTCTTAATGCATGGTGATCAGATAGGATGCATGGGATTACTTCTATCTTCCTGTATCTGTTGAGGCCTGTTTTGTGACCAATTATATGGTCAATTTTGGAGAAGGTTCTATGAGTTGCTGAGAAGAAGGTATATCCTTTTGTTTTAGGATGAAATGTTCTATAAACATCCGTTAAATCCATTTGGTTCTGTTAGTTTCTGTATGTCTCTGTTTAATTTATGTTTCCATGATCTGCCCATTGATGAGAGTGGGGAATTGAAATCTCCTACTATTATTATGTGAGGTGCAATGTATGCTTTGAGCTTTAGTAAGGTTTCTTTTATGATGTAGTTGCCCTTGCCTTTGGAGCATAGATATTTAGGATTGAGAGTTCATCTTGGTGGATATTTCCTTTAATGAATATGAAGTGTCCTTCCTTATCTTTTTTATGACTTTTGGTTGGAAGTCAATTTTATTTGATATTAGAATGGCAACTCCAGCTTGTTTATTCGGGCCATTTGCTTGGAAAGTTGTTTTCCATCCATTTACTCTGAGGTAGTGTCTGTCTTTGTCTCTGAGGTGTGTTTACTGCATGCAGCAAAATGCTGGGTCCTCTTTACATATCCGTTCTGTTAGTCTATGGCTTTTTATTGAGGAATTGAGTCTGTTGATGTTGAGAGATATTAAGCAATAGTGATTGTCGCTTCCTGTTATTTTCATTGTTAGAGGTGGAATTATGTTTGTCTCTCTTTTGGTTCCATTGCAAGGAAATTATATTCCTGATTTCTGGATGGTTTAGTTTCTCTCCTTTGTTGGATTTTTTCCATCTATTATCCTTCGTAGGGCTGGATTTGTAGAAAGATATTGTTAAATTTGGTTTTGTCATGGAATATCTTGGTTTCTCCAACTATGTTAATTGAAAGTTTTGCTGGATACAGTAACTTGGGCTGGCATTTGTTCTCTTAAGGTCTGTATGACATCTTTCCAGGAACTTCTGACTTTCATACTCTCTGGTGAGAAGTCTAGTGCAATTCTTACAGGTCTGCCTTTATATGTCATTTTTCCTTTACTGCTTTTAATATTCTTTCTTTGTTTTGTGCATTTGGTGTTTTAACTATTATGTGATGGGAGGAATTTCTCTTCTGGTCCAATCTATTTGGAGTTCTGTAGGTTTCTTGTATGTTTATGGGCATCTCTTTCTTTAGGTTAGGGAAGTTTTCTTCTATAATTTTGTTGAATATATTTACTGGCCCTTTAAGTTGGGAGTCTTCACTTTCTTCTATACCTATTATCCTTAAATTTGATCTCCTCACTGTGTACTGGATTTCCTGTATATTTTGGGCTAGGAACTTTTTGTGTTTTACATTATCTTTGACAGTTGTGTTGATGTTTTCTATGGTATCTTCTGCCCCTGAGATTCTCTCTTCTATCTCTTGTATTCTGTTGGTGATGCTTGTATCTAAGGCTCCTAGTCTCTTCCTTTGGTTTTCTATATCCAGGATTGTCTCCCTTTGTGCTTTCTTTATTGTTTCTATTTCCATTTTCAATTCCTTCATCTGTTTGGTTGTGTTTTCCTCTAATTCTTTCAGGGATTTTTGTGTTTCCTCTTTAAGGGCTTCTACTTGTTTACTTGTGTTTTCCTACGTTTCTCTAAGGGAGTTCTTTATGTCCTTCTTAAAGTCCTCTATTATTATCAAAAAATGTGATTTTATATCGAAATCTTGCTTTTCTGTTGTGTTTGGATATCCAGTATTTTCTTTGATGGGAGCACTGGGCTCTGATGATGCCAAGTAGTCTTGGTTTCTGTATCTTAGTTTCCTGCACTTGCCTCTAGCCATTGGGTTGTCTCTGGTGTTTGCTTGTCTTGCTGCTTCTGAGAGTGACTTGAGATTGCTGTAGGCCTCTGTATCAGCACTCCTGTAGAACTGTTTTCTTGCTTTCTTTCAGCTTTTACTGAGAACAGGTGCTTGGATTTCAGCTGTGGCAGCGCTCCTGGAGACTGTCTTCCAGCTCTAGGTGCGGGCAGGAATCAAAGTTTCCTGCCCCGATTGCTCATATAGGTCCTTGCACCCAGCGGGCACAGTTGGCACTACACGATTCCCTGTTTCGTCTGGACTGTGGACAGAGGGTATTCTTCTCTGACTTTTCAGGAGTATCCACACTTCTGAGGTTCCAGCTCTTTCCCCCATGGGATTTGGGTGCAGGGAGCTGTTTGGCCGAATCAGTTCGGTCCTGGGCACAGACCAGAACGAAGGGAACCTGCGGCTATCTGTTCCTATATCCCTGTGTCCAGAGGCACTGTGCAGTTTCCCCTTGGACCAGGGATGTGGGCCGAGGAGTGCAAAGGTGGCAGTCTGTCCTGCCGCCTCGGGATGTCTGCAGTCCTGTGTGATCCGCGGATCTTTTCCCACAGAAGTAATTAAGTATTTCAAATAAAATAAAACATGAAAAGATAACATGGGTGGTTATATATTCTTTTCTAAATATGATTCCAAAGGCAGAGCCACAAAATAAATGATTAATATATCTAACCCAATATAGTTAGGAATTTTAGGTTATCATTAAAGCATATAAAATGTTTAAAAGAAAATTGAAAAATTATATAAGTTTATTGAAAATAATAGGTCTTAATACCTTTGAAAATCTTTTTTCATATTAATACCACTCATGAACATTTTCAAAAAGATTAATGAGAAGAAAACGTTATAATAGTATAACCAATAAAGGTAATTGCCCTCGAATATGCAGATTCAAAGATGTGTCATAGGGAGTGCTCACCAAGATTCTATGTATTTCCCTACATTTTATAGCTTTTCTCATAATTAGATTGGGATAGGTTCAAGACTATGACTAGCTCTGGGCAATGAAATGGGAGCAAAAGAGACATATGTCACTACCAGTCTGAAACAGCTTTGCTTTCTTATAGCGTTTTCATCCTTGTCTTCTATTTCAATGACCTTGAAATCCTGTGTTAATAAAGAAGTAAACAGGATATTCAGGCATGGCAGAGGACTCTCTGCACATCCAAATTGAATATTGATTTGCAAAGAAACAACCCTTTGTTGTTATGCTATTGACACATAATTTTGTTGCTGATTAGCCATGGTCTAGCATTACTCTGATAAATAAAAATGCCAATAAGCCCACACTAGTGTTTAGCTATTGTTTGAAGTAAGATTACTATGAAAAAATGTGATATTCACTAGTATGGGAAACTGTTCTAATCATTTCCACAATCAATTTTTAGCAAAATTTGAATATATATTTAGATGTATGCATAAAAGAACTTAAAAGCAATAGACTATGTATATAAACATATATGAGCAATATATTTTAGCTTATATTTTATCTGTACCAATTTTACATCCTTTTATACAAGTTGCAGGACACTAGTTACTATGTATCCAAACTGTATCCTAATCCAATGGGGCAAGACCAGCATTAGTGAGCGGTGCTCTGTCCCCTACACACTCCATTGTCTGGCCCACACCTCTGCCTGAATTCCTGGAGGCCTGATGGCACCAGAGACATCCAGGCTGAGACCCCTTCACACCGAGTACCCTGCCTGCCAGTTTCCCCTATAAGCACACTCAGCAGTGATAAGCTGAACCCTTTCCCTTGAGCTACATTTTCCAACCCACAGCTCTGCTTGTATAACTCAAGGGCCTACCAGTAACATAGACAATCAGGCTTATCCTGCCCCAGGGCACTTGCTTTGTCATGTACTTTTGGGGCAAACCCACAGCAGCAAAGTGCATCCTGTCTCCTACACTCCATTTTCTGACCCACAACTCTACCTGCATTCCCAGAGGTCTGCCGCACTAGGAACAAACAGAAGGCTAAAGTTGAGTATAAGAAAACCATTAACAAGAGCTAAGGCAATATAGCAGCACCAGAAACCAGTTAACCTCCCATAGCAAGCAAGCCCTGGATAAGCTAACACAGCTAAAGAACAAGAAACATGGCCTTAAATAAAATCTTATGAAGGTGTCAGAGACCTTTAAAGAGGAAATGAATAAATTTTGTTAAGAAATACAGGAAAATAATAAGGAAGGAAATGAATAAGACTGAAATAAAAATAAAAATAGAAATTACCTAAAAATGAAAATAGAAGCAATAAAGAAAACACAAACAGAGGGATCCTGGAGATGGAAAACCTAGGGAAGAGAACGGGAACTACAGACTCAAGCATCACCAACAGAATACAAGAAATGGGAGGAAGAATCTCAAACATAGAAGATACAATAGAAGAAATTGAGATGCCAGTTAAAAAAAAATGTTGAATCTAAAACATTCCTGAAACAAAATATCCAGGAAATCTGGGACACTCTGACAAGACCAAAATTAAGATTATAGGAATAGAAGAAATAGAAGTTTCCTAACAGCAAGTCCCAGAAAATATTTTTCTGCTGCCCAAAAGAATACACCTCAGAATTTTTTTTCCTTATACTAAAGGGCAGGAAAAAGGTTTTCCAAGCAGACACAAGAAGCAAGCTGGGGTCACCATTCTAATATCCAAAAAATAGATTCTCAACCAAAATTAATCAAAAACGATGGAGAAAGATACTTCACCCTTGTCAAAGGAAACATTCATGAAGATGACATCTCAATTCTGAATATCTATTCCCCAAATGAAAGAGCATTCACATTCATAAAAGAAACATTATTACACTTAAAAATCACACATGGAATCCCACATATTAATAGTGAGAGACTTCAATGTGCTATTTTCACTAGTGGATTGCTTATCCAGACAGAAACTAAACAAAGAAATAATGAAACTAACAGACATCATGACTCAAATGGACCTAACAGATATTACAGAACATTTCACCCAAACACAAAAGAATATACCTTCTGAGAACCTCATGGAACCTTCTCCAAAAACTAACTATACAGTCAGTTACAAAGCACATCTCAGCAGACACAAGAAAATAAAACAACCTATTCTATCTTATCAGACCACCATGAATTAAAGCTGAAACAAGAAAAAGCCTACATACTCATGGAAACTGAATGACCTTCTACTCAATGATGACTGGGTCAGGAAAGAAATAAGAAAGAATTTAAAGGCTTTCTGGAATTCAATAAAAGGGAATGTACAACACACCCAAGCTTATGGGACACAGTGAAAGCAGTATTAAGAGGAAAGAAAGTTCATAGCACTAAGTACATCCATAAAGAAAATAGAAGTTCTCATACAAGAAATTTACAAGTACATCTGAGTGTTCCAGAAAAAAAGAAGCAGCCACACTAAAGAAATGTAGAAGGAAGGAAATAATCAAAATCAGGGCCAAAATCAATCAATTATAAAAAAGAAAACAATGCAAAACAATCAATAGAACCAAAATTGTTTCCTTGAGAAAATCACAAGATAGACAAAGCCTTACCCATACTAACTAAAAGGTAGAGAGTATATCCAAATTAACAAAATCAGAAATGGAAGGGGGCATAACAATAGACAGAGGAAATCCAAATAGTCATTAGGTCTTATTCAAAAACCTCTATGCCACAGAATTAGAAAATCTAAACAAAATGGATGATTTTTAAATAGATATCACTTAGCAAATTAAATCAAGTTCAAGTAAACAATTCGAATAAACCAATATCCCCTAAGGATATTAGAGCAGTCAGTAAAAGTCTCTCAAACACATGCATGCTTGCGCACATGCACATGCACATGCACATGCACAAAGCCCAGGGCCAGGTTACTTAATTGTTTAATTCAACACAATTCTCTTCTAATTTCCAATATAATTCATTATAGACATTGAAAGAAAGGTACTAAAGGTCATATGAAGAAATAAAACCCCCCAAAGTAGCTAAAACAATACTGGACAATAAAAGAATTTCTGGAATTATCACCATCCCTGATTTCAAGTGGTAATACAGAGCCATAGTAATAAAAACTGTATGGTATTAGCATAAAAGTAGACTGGTTGACAAATGGAATTGAAGACCCAGAAGTAAACCTACACAACTAAGGACACTTGATTTTTGAAAAAAGTTAAAATCTATACAAAGGGAAAAAATCTTACTCAAATATTACTGGTCGAACTAGATGTTTTTCCATGTAGAAAAAATCGCATGATAATTGCATATCTATTAACCTGCAGAAACTCGAGCCAAAGTCAATAAAAGACCTTGAAATAAATACAAATATACTAAATATGATAGAAGAGAAAGTGGGTGATATACACTTGAATTCATTGACACAGGACACAACTTCTTGAGCGGAACACCAACAGCTTAGACACTAACATAAATAATTAATGGGACCCCACAAAACTACAAAGTCCCTGTAAGGAAAGGACACTGTGAATATTACAAAATAGCTGCCTATAGAGTGGGAAAAGATCTTCACCAACCTTATATCTGACAAAGGGCTAGTATCCAAAGTTTATAAAGTACTCAAGAAACTAGACATCAATGATCTAAATAACCCCATTAAAAATGAGATACAGATCTAAAGAGAATTTTTGACACAGCAACCTCTAATGATTGGGAAGCATCTAAAGAAATATTCCATCCTACATTTGTCTGAATGACTAAGATCAGAAACTTAAGCAACAGCTCATGCTGACAAGGATATGGAGCAATGGGGACACTCCTCCATTATTACAGGGAGTGCAAACTTTTACAACCACTTTGGGAATCAATGTAGCTATTTCTCCCTACCTCAAGACACAGACTCTTGGGTATATATGCAAAAGTTGCTTCATCATGCCAAAAGGACATTTGCTCAACCATAGTAACTTTATTCATAATAGCCAGTAATTGTTTGAATTGTCTAGATGTCCCACAACTGAAGAATGGATTAAAATATCGTACATTTACTCAATGGAATACTACTCTGCTATGAAAAACAGTGACATCATGAAATTTATAGGCAAATAGATGGAACCAGAAAACATCATCCCAAGTGAGGTAACCAGACCCAGAAAGACAAATGTAGTATGTATTCACTTTCAAGTGGATACCCATAAAGTACAGGATAAATTTGCTACAATCCACAGACCCAAAGAAGCTAAGTGACAAGTAGTAACTAAAGGGGTATAGTTGAATCTTACTGAGAAGAGGAAATAAAGTAAACAACAGAGGTGGATGAAAGCAAGGAACTAGTTGGGAGAGGGAGAAGGAGAGAGGAGGGGAACAGGAGGGATAAGAGTGGGGAGGATGGAGGGAGAGAGATCTAGGAGAGAGAACTGGAACCAATGAGGGTGGCATCTCTGTGAAAAGCTAGAAACCTATGACCACAGAAATACCAAGGAATCTATGACGGTCTCCCTAGCTAAGACTCCTAGCAATAGAGGATGTACTGGCTGGTTTTATGTGTCAATTTTACACAAGCTGGAGTCATCACAAAGAAAGAAGCCTCAGTTGAGGAAATGCCTTCATGAGATCCAGCTGTAAGGCATTTTCTCAACTGGTGATCAAGGGGGGACGACCCAGCCCATTTTGAGTGGTGCTGGCCCTGGGCTGGTAGTCCTGGGTTCTGTAAGAGAGCAAGATGAGCAAGCCAGGGGAAGCAAGCCAGTAAGTAACATCCCTCCATGGCCTCTGCATCAGCTCCTGCTTACTGACCTGCTTGAGTTCCAGTCCTGACTTCCTTTGGTGATGAACAGCGATATGGAAGTGTAAGCTGAATAAACCCTTTCCCCCAATTTGCTGCTTTGTCATGATGCTTAGTGAAGGAAATCCTTCACTATGTGAATCCAAGTGAATCCTTGACTAAGACAAGCGATATGGAACCTGAAATAGCCACCTCCTATAACCAGGCAAGATGTCCAAAGGGTGGAATGGGGAAAACGACTCAGCCACAAAATCTTAAACCCACAATTTTCCATGCCTATAGGATATGCAGGGATTAAGAGGGAACAGAAATTGAGGAAATGTCCAGTCACTGACTGGCTAAACTTGAGACCTGTGCCATGAGAGAGATCCCATCTGTGACACTATTTGCAGACAGGAGCCTACCATACCTGTCATCTGAGAGGCTTCATCCAGCCGCTGATGGAAACAGATGCAAAGGCCCACAGACAAACATTAGGTGGAGCATGGGAAAACTTGTGGAAGAGGGAAAAGATAGATTAAGGGACTCATAGGGGTCAAGAACAACACAAGACAATCTACAGAATCAACTAACCTGAGCCCATAGGAGCTCACAGAGACTGAAACACCAATGGCGGAGCAAGCATGGGCTGGATGTAGACCCCTACACATATGTAACTGAAATGCTGTTTAGTCTTCATGTGGGATGCCTAACATCAGGAGCAGGCTCTGCTCTGACTCTGTTGCCTGCCTTTGGATCCCTTTCCCCTAACTGAGCTGCCTTGTCTAGCCTCAAGAGGAGATCTGCCTAGTCCTACTGCAACTTGATAGGCCAAGGCAGGTTGATATCCATGGGGCAGGTCCACTTCTCTGAGGAGAAAAGGACAGGAAGAAGAGAGGGATGGATTGGGAAAAGAGGAGAGAGAAAGAGCTGTGATGGGATGTAAAGTAAATAAATAATTAATTAATGGGAAAAAATAAATGATAATAAACTCGCAAAACAAAATGAAACAAAACACAAGAGCAACAAAACCAGTATCATCTTATGTAGGAATAGCTATAATGGATAAAATACCCATTTTTGAATATACTCTTTTATCATACGTCTTTGCAATTTCTTTAATAAAGTGTCAAAATATGTCTCTTTGTCACTTGAATTGTAACCTTTTGATGTGCTATGGAAGAATATTAGGAAACTGGCAGCATGTCAATTACAAACTTCAATCAATTTCAGAATTGACTGAGTGCAAGAGTTTGTTTGCTGTTGTCCATTGTTACCTTGGAAACATGTTCTGCCTCATACACGGTTGTCAGGAGGAGAATGACACATATGATGTGTGTCACTCTTCCATGTTGTGATAATGCACATGCAGTACTAGACTAGAGAAGTTGAGCCTCACACATATAAGAAATTATTTATTGTTTTGTAACATTAGTTTTCAATGTCTTTACAAGGCATTACTGTGAAAACATAGCTGCTAACTCATTCCACTAGAAAAAGAAACTATGAGCACTATATTACTACTGTACAGAAGTTGAATGCACACAATAGAGTTATACAGATAATTTAATATATGTTATCTCTTCACTGACGCAAGTAGGATGTGAGTCATGATGAAGTGTTAGGCTGTCTTCTTCAGAGTGGATTTTAAAAGTGTGCAGAAACACATTTCCAGTTTATTTTGTACTTTTCATTGCATGTTAAAGTAGCTAAGACAAAGGAGAAGTAACACTTTGAAGTGGCTGGCATCACAAAGACAAAGTGTTTCAAATCTGTCAACAATGTCAACTAACCTTAATGTAATTAAAAATCCTTAACATTTTGTTTCAAAAGATCGGCAGCTTTAATTTGGATTGTGTTAAGGATTTTAGTCTCTTTGGTAAATATCCATTTTATATATGTGGTCAAGTTCACAATGATAGCCTAGATAATTCAAACCTCACATATTCATAAGAAATCATTGCCTATTTTTTATAACATTTTGACATGATACACGTAAAACCACACACAGAAACACACACTCACATTTGTAAACTGATTAGGTATCAATGCTGTAAGTCTTCATTTAAGTTTGCTAAGAAAGTAGGATTTATTAATACATGAAGATGAACTGTTTTACATAGGGAAGTCCAGAATATATTGCTCCCAAAGAAATGTTTCAGTAAAAAATTCATCATGTTAGGACAATCCAGGATTATTATAGGGATATAGTTTGGGAGTATGAGAAGACGGTAGGAACACACTTGAAAACTAGAGGAAAAATAAGTGAATATAAGTAAACATGCCACTTACCCCTTGTTGGGAATGCAAACTAGGGAAGCCACCATGGAAATCAGTGTGGAGGTTCCTTAAACAGCTAGAAATACATCTTCCATAAGTTTAAGGTACACTGCTGCTACCAAAATATATAAAGGGCCCTATTTCCTATCACAGAGGTACTTGTTTGTCCTTGTTCATTGTTGGTCTTTATATACTTGTCAGGATACTGAAACACTGTCAGATGTCCACTAACTAATCAATGTATAATGATAATGTATAATTCCATTATACAATGGAATATTATTAACCTGTGAAGAAAAATAAAATTATAATATCTACAGGTGACTTTTTTATTCAAAATGTTTTGTTTGGGCAAATATTTTTGTCTTATTCGTCTTTTGCTTGTCTATTACGGTTTCTAATTTTGTGGAGTTTGTGTTGTAGAGGAATTTTAACCCAGCAACATGGCTTTAATCCCTCTGACTGGAATACAGACATGCCCTTTGTACACACCTTTATGGTAAACTTGGAAGATGAAATAAACCCTTTCCTCCCCCCCTCCCAAATAATATCTACAGGTAAATGGATGATGCTGGAAATAATCATTCTGAGTCAGGTAACATAGACCCAGAAAGATATAAACATCAGATATTCTCTCTTGTACATGATGTTAGTGTCAAATCTTTGCATGTCTGTTTAAACTGGAGCGTGCAGGGAGGTAAAGAAACCGGTGGAATGCAGGTGGGATGAAGGATGAATGGAGAATGATGAAGCAAGAAGGATTTGGTGGAGTGGAGATAGGAGGGCAGTATGGAGGGGGGAGTGTGGGGAGGGAGGATAATGAATACTAAAATCTTTTAGACAATCATGTGTAAATCTACTACTGTTGATGCTTCATATGTGCGCACGGACACACACACCTATTCATATATACATATATGTACATACAATTAGATACATAGATAAATACATGGATACATAGATAGATAGATAGATAGATAGATAGATAGATAGATAGATAGACAGACAGACAGACAGGCAGACGAAATGTTGGGTGTGAGCATTGCCCCTTCTAAAAAGAATATCCTATGAAATAAGGTGGCTTGTTCTGGGCATTGTTACTTTTTGGAGGTGTTGGTTGGTACTGTCCCATAGGTACTCCAGTCATTGCAGCTATTACCATTTCTTTAAAACTTAATGAGGAGATACTATTGAAGAAGACACTACATACTTAAGTCATGGAAAATAATGAAACTAACCAATCAAGAAGTTTCATCTTTCACAGTACTGGAAGATGCTGCAAATGTTACCAGAGGAGAAAAAGCAATCCTCATATTTGCCAGGCTATGAACTATGTAAATGGCAATAATGACCAGCTTGGTAAGATTGTAACCCTGGCACAGGTGCACTAGGAGTAATTAGTCATAGTCTGCTTGTATTTATGTACTCAATCCAATATTTTTGTATTGGCATTTAAAATATTACTTTAAATGATTCCTCAACTGTACCATTTTCTTTTTTACATTTGATTAAATTGGAAAAGTGTGTGTGTGTGTGTGTGTGTGTGTGTGTGTGTGTGTGTAACACATACCAAAGTGTGAGAGTAAAGGTCATGTGTGTTCTCTCCTTTTCAACAAATGAACTGAACTCAGGTCATTGAACTTAATGACAAGTGTTTGACAGTAAGTGGCTTTGACCCCTGAGTAATCATGTCTCTTACATCAATTGTGGCCTTTACAATACTATGTATAACTAAGTTCTTGAATTACTGAAAGTCACTTACTTTCACCCATTCACTTAAAATACAAAACTTAGTTACATGTTTCATATATTTTCAATGTGCAGGGATTCTCACAGAAGTTTCCTTACAATGAGAATAATCTGAAAAATATACTTTATGAACTTTTTGTCTGGAAAGCAATCCTTAGTACTGATGTTTCCTTCACTTGACTTCTGAGTTTTCTTTATAGCAGGCTTTGTAGCACTCATCCTGCTTGCCCTTTTTAACGATATCTAAGTGCTAATGTAACAGAAAAGTCAGTGAGGATGTACTCTAAGGTTTTCTCTAATACTAAATGCTGCTAGCTTGCCTTTTCTAAATTCCAGTGGAATTTTATCTTATGTATGCTATATGTCCTAATTTTACAGTTACATTTAGTTGTGTCACATCCATAGTAATCTTTTAGTTCTTTGAGGAAATAATCTAATTTAATGAGGTCAAATAAGTACTCAGTATATAACATAAAACAATTGGAACTGCTTGGAGAACTTGAGTATTTATAGGCCTCTTTACTAATAGAATAATAAATGGATAAAGGGCAGGGCTACAGAGTGTATGAATAGGCTGATAAATACAGTAAGGATTGTAGCACAAATGCAAAACTAGAAAGTATGTTAAATGGGCTAAAGATATCTATTTCTTATCATATATTATTCAGCACCTTTGTCATTAACTAAAAGTATGGGAGCTAAAGTAGGACATTCTATTACACATGTAAGCAGGAACTTACAGAGCATTATGAACTTAATAACCCAGAGAAAGGATCAAGTGTTGACAGGCTTTTTATGATGTCTAATAATCCATCACATTCCTAAAAGACCCAACATGTTGATCTAGAATGGTAGCACTTCTCATGATGGTTTAATGACATTTGATGTAAAATCAAAGATAAATTTTATCAACAGTGATTGATAAAATGTTCAATTTTAAACAGGGAAAAGAGAGGAAGAGAGAGAAAGAGAAGGGGCAGGGCATTTTCACATACAATGGTGATTACATATGGAGCCCTATGTGTTTCAAAAATTCTTGCCAAATTAGAATATTTATGAAAAAGAAACAATCAGTTTTGGTATCTATATAACTGCATAGTAAACTCATCTTTACTAAACTCAGCACCTTGTGCCACCTTAGAGATTAGCATTCCATCTGTCAAGTAGATGAGGAACAGTGAGTCACATGATAGAACCAAAACATGTCAGAGTTCAAAATTCTTCATTTACCATCATAAATTGAATGTTGCAAAAGAAACATTCAGGAATAAAAAAATGAAAATGTTTGTATCATACCACAGAGGTAATTTTTGTAGAGCTTGAAATGAATGACAAAATTTCTGGCTCTTAGGCTAATGAAATATAACAACTGCAAGTCATTACTAATTCAATAAATATTTATGATAAATATTGAATATTTGTCAGACACAGTAAGTTATGAACAGTAAAATATGACCTAGGGTTTGACTACAGCACACCAATACTCCTTTTCCTGATGGGGGGCTAGAAGCTAACTAGCTTTATTGGAGTACTACTTGAAAGTCCATTCGACAGGGTAGTAACAGCAAAAGCTTTTGATCAACCTTGTCTCTATGTCCAGGCATCTTCCTTTGTAAGCATTGACTAGTAATAGGATAATACAATTTTTAATTATTTAAATTTCCACAATAAGATAAACTACAACACTAATATAATCTATATACTTGAGTATATCCAATATAGGAAATATTATCATGTCAAGATATAAATTATATAAATATCAAATTATCTATTATTTATTTTGAGTCTTCAAATTCAGATATATGTAGTGTACTTCTGTTCATGTAGTTACTGACATGGAGCATGGAGCATTTCACATAGCAAACAAGCGCTGTGCTAGAGTGTAGACTTGCACATTTTTATTTGAGATACCTACATTTCAAGTGTATAATAGCTATATGTGTCTGCTTACTGCTGTAATGGACACCACAACCTCATATAGTATATTAGAAAAATCTGGCCTTAACATAGTCCTACAAAAGTAATTAAATGAAATGCAAACAAGATATATTTAAACATTAATAAAGTATAAAATTTGAAAATGTCTTTTTTCATATACATTTCTATGAACTTCAATTAAGTATTCTTTTTTCTCTTGGTTACTCTGATATGCCCGAGCACATTAGGTCACCCAAGAGGTTAAATGAGAAGAAGCAAAAGAGCATTAAAATCAAATGTTATGTTAAATGCAATAGGCTTTTAATGGTTTCTGGCCTTTACTTATTCCAAGTTTTTATAATTTGGATTAAACATTGTTTTCACCGTGGCCAGTCAGAGTAGATAGCACCAGGAAGGGAATCTGTTTTTAGTAAGACATTAGAGACTAAACTGCCTATTCAAATTAACTCCCTTTCTAAATTGCTGTCAAGACTAGTTTTTCATAGGGCAGGTCATTTGACATGGTGAATTGCTAAGTGGTGCAGAGCTTTGAAGCCCATCACCTGTTCATCACCTAGGTAATAGGTGCTCATCCTCTTTCACCTTGAGAAATCCAGCAATGAAATTCAAATGTGCTGGGACATTCACCTTTCCAAGCCTAGTCCTGCAGAGCTTGTGTGATATCAGAGAACATTGCTCTAGAAAAATCCTCAAGTTGTGGTTACAATAGCTGTAAATCAGCTAACTATTCTAACACATTTGGAGAAAAGGGAGAGGTGACCTGACATTACAGTGGACACTAGAAAATTACTTTTGAGAAATAGATAATTTGAACAAGCTCATTCTTTGAAAGCTTTTCAACAAATATAAACAATAATTTCATGGTTGAAGATGCCATGCAGATATGTATTTTGTCTCATTATGATTTTTTCCTATATATGATAGTTATGTTACTACTTGAAAGAAGGCATTTTTCATTTTTTCTCTTCTGAACATTTGTAGTCTATTTTATTTCATTTCTAGGTCCCTGGAGAAAAAAAAATCAGCTTACCTGCTGCTTACCTGAAACGAAAAATTTCCTTCCCTAATGAAAAAAGGAAAACAATAATAAAACTTTATATACAATTACGGTTACAATGAATAAAAGAGTTTCTGTTCACAAGAAATGTAAACAACTATGGTCTCGAAAGCTTAATTTCAAACAATGACATCTAAGTTGAATGCCCAACTACTTGAAGACAAACTTATCATTGGTTTTGTAGTCTATTGCATACATTTTGGTTTCTGCTGTGGGCATCTATGGAGTGAGGAATTTAGGTAAGGAGTAGTTGAAGGAACTAGGGGAAATCATGCAGAGAAATGCCCATTTAAAACACATCTTTATGTCTCATCATCCAATTTTAATACACCTACAAATCTAAATTTCTTATCATACTGCTGCTACATCAAAAGATCTTGTGGAGGGAAAGAATAAAACCTAAGACCCAGCTGTGCTGGAAATTTCCACCATGTAAAGTCTGACTTTGCTGTTCGGTGGATCATATTGGAGTCTGATGACCAACTACAAACTTCAGAGGGATATTCACTGGAAAGACAAGCCTGAAGATCATTGTGAACACTCCTATACAAGATGATGGAGTCAGCACCCAGTCTAGCCCTTTGCTTTCTGAGTTTATTGGGGGACTTTGAGACTTCTTTACCTATAAAGAATAGATACATTATACTGCTTCCACAAGAAGGCTTGATGGCCTGTAAAAGGGACATAGTATATTATGCCCTGCAATACTAACCAGGTTAATAGTGTTTAAGGCAAATCATGTAGCTTTATCTAATCTCTGAAAAAAATATGTATGCTTAAGCAGAGAAAAAAGGTAATAATTTAAAGTTAACTATTGGCTAGACTAATAGGACTAAAAGTACTAACAGTACTAATAGAACCAAGAGGGTACTAGCTATAAGAGATGGATGAAAAGTGTTAGTCTTTTTTTTTAATCAAAAATCATGAATAACAAAAACTCTTAAATGTTCTCCATTACAGCCTTGTAAGACTGTGAAACAAAAATAATCATTTTGAATTTAAAAACCAATTCATAAGTGACTAAAGTGCAGAGAATAAATGTCAGTGGAGCACTCAGCTCAAACGGACCATCTTTATCACCCCTCCCCTCTTGCCCTCAAGATTCAGGGACCATCACTGAAGACAGAGTAAAAAGTTTGCAAAAGCCACAGGTCAGAGAGGATTGTGGTAAAAGTGTCTTATGGCTGTGACAAGATCACTGGCAGCTGTAGATAACTACACAAGACCTGCATAAAATCAAGCTAGTTAATATTCCAACATGGATAGGAGAGGTGCTTAGCAGGCCCCACCATTAGCTGGGGAGACATTGGCAGTTGATGGCTATTGGGGAATGGCTGTTGCACATGATTCAGTGGACAACCTTAAATTTATAATTACATACAGATTGAACTAATCAAGTTACAAAAATGGAATAAAAAACAGGACTTGAGATTTGGAGTGGGCTAGAAGACATCTGAATGGAATAGGAGTGGATATGATCATAATGGTTTCTATATGTGTATAGAAGTCTAATAAGTAAATTTTAAAAACCAGTTGATGAAATGGTGGAGAAATTGAGATGATTTAAATCAAATGAAGGACTGGAAAGATGGGTCAATGGTTAAGAGCAGTACTATGCTTCTAGATTACCAAGTTTAATCCCCAGCAACCATGATAAAGTCACTAAAATCCATCTAACTTCAGCTACAGGGAATCTGATTTCTTCCTACACACACACACACACACACACACACACACACACACACACACACACACACACACATCCCACACACGTGTGTGTGTGTGTGAAATATTTTATTTTTAACTAAACATTTGTATTGGAGAGATGACTTAGGGTTGAGGAGCCATTGATTTTTGCAGAGAATTATATTCCATTCCCAGTACCCAATTGTGGCTCACCATCTGTAACTCCAGTTTCAGGAATCCGCTGTTCTCTTTCTGGCCTCCATGGTTAATAGGCATATACATGATACAGATACACATTTAGGGAAAATACTCATATATACAATATAAAGCACAAATTCTTTTAATCAAATGAAATATTTAATCAAATGACCAAGCAGAAGAAAATTCTTAAAAGATAGGTTACAGTATATTAAGGATATGGTTCAGTAGAAAATGTCTTTGCTATTCAAGCTTGAGGATCATAGTCAGATCCCAAGCATCTACATAAATATGGACCAAATTTGGCTGCCTGCCTGTAATCCCAACACTCCTGAGGCAGAGGAAAGGGATTCCTGAAGCAAACTATCTAACTATAGTAGCTAAATGAAGGACACTGGATTCACATAGAGAACCAGCATCAACAGAAATGTTTAGAGAAATCAAGGGAAAATGCCTATGTCAATGCCAGGCATTCGTGTGCATTCACACACACGTACATATGTACCTACATACATGTATGTGCACAACTATATGTAAATGTGCATATACTTTCCTGTACCACATACATACTAGCAAAAGAAACCCATAGACCACAAACAAAAATAGAACTAAGTGATACTTTGAAAATCTAAGGAGTAGTCAGTGTGTGGCAATACACATCTGAGATCCTGTCACTTTGGAGGTAGAATTAGGAAGATTTTTATTTCAGTGCGAGTTGAGACTGTATAAGAAGTTTCAGGATATTCTGATGTTTTAAATATCCAAAAAACTGTTCATAGCAGCCTTATTTATAATAGTCAGAAGCTGAAAGGAACCCAAATGCCCTTCAACAGAGGAATGAATGCAGAAAATATGGTACATCTACGCAATGGAGTACTACTCAGCTATCAAAAACAATGACATCATGGATTTCATAGGCAAATGGATGAAACTAGAAAATATCATCCTGCATGAGGTAACTCATTCACAAAAGAACACACCTGGTATGCACTCACTGACAAGTGGACATTAGCCCAAAAGTTCGGATTACTCAAGATACCATCCACACACCACATGAAACTCAAGATGAAGGATGACCAAAGAGAGGATGCTTCAGTCCTCCTTAAAAGGGGGACCAAAAATATTCATAAGACAGGATTGGAGACAAAGTTTGGAGCAGAGACTGAAGCAATGGCCACTTAGAGACTGCCCCACCTGGGGATCCAGCCCAAATATATACAGTCACCAAAGCTAGACAATATTGATGAACCCAAGAAGTGCATGCTGACAGGAGCCTGATATAGTTGTCTCCTGAGAGGCTCAGCCAGAGCATGACAAATACCGAGGCAAATTCTAGCAGGAAACCATCCAAATGAGAACTGGACCCCTGTTGGAGGAATTAGAGAAAGGATTGAAGGAGCTGATGGGGCTTGCAACCCATAAGAACAACAATACCAACCAACCAGAGCTCTCAGAGACTAAACCCCTAACCAAAAACTACACACGGACAGACCCATGGCTCCAGCTGCATATGTAGCAGAGGATGGCCTTGTTTGGCACCAATGGGAGGAGAAGTCCTTGGTCCTGCCAAGGGTAGACGCCTCAGTGTAGGGGAATGTCAGGGTGGGGAGGCATGAAGCGGGGTGGATGGGTAGGGAAACACCCTCATAGAAGAAGGGGAGGGAATGGGGTAGGTAGCTTATAGAAGGGAAATCGGGAGAGGGCTTAACATTTGAAAGGTAAATAAAAAATGTCTAATTTAAAAAAAAAGAAAGAAAAAAAAAGAAAAAGTAACTTTAGCAGGGAAAAGTCACTTTTAAAAATTAGACTTATATTGAACATATCTTTAATTGTAAAACTAAAAGTAGTGGACAGAAATGGGAGATGACCAAGGAGAAGAAAATATAATTTCCAAATACACGCAAGCTGTAAGTCACCTGTAAGTTAAATATTACCACATTCTGCATCTGTATTTGTCTGGCTCTGGCAGAGCCTCTCAGGAGTCAGCTATATCAGGCTCCTGTCAGCATTCATTTCTTGGTATCCCCAGTTAGTGTCTGGGTTTGGTGACTGCATATGGGATGGATCCCCAGGTTGGGCAGTCTCTAGATGGCCTTTCCTTCAGTCTCTGCTCCACTTTTTGTCCGTGTATTTCCTCCTGTGAGTATTTTGTTCCTCCTTCTAAGAAGGACTGAAGTACCCACACTTTGGTCTTCCTTCCTTTTGAGGTTCATGTGATCTGTGAATTGTGTCTTGGGTATTTGCCTAAGAATTTCATGAAGGCATTGTTTTCCTGAGCAATTATTTCAAGAGACTAGACACCAACAAACATCTACTGAATGAGAACAGAATCCTTAAGTAAAGGTATAGTATTTTTTTCTTTTTAAATCCTAAATATTTGGTCAGGAAAGATGGCAAAGCAGTAAGGACAACTGTTAACTTTGTAAAGACCTATGCTCAATTCTCCGTACCCAGATGTTGGCTCACAACTATCTGTAGCTCCATATTCAGTGAATCTAATGCTCTCTTCTGGTTCTTGTGCCCACCAGGATTGTATATAATGCAGAGACACACAAGCAGGACAAACACCCATACACATAAAATCATAAAACATGTTTTAAAATGTGTATTAGTTACTTTTCTATTTGTTTGCTAAAAACACCATTATGAAGACAACTCATGGAAAATTCTATTTTGGCTTTTGGTTCCAGGAGATTAGTAGTCCATCATGGTTGGGAAACATGGAAGCAAGAAGCAGCTATGGTGGCAAGAGTAGGAAGATGAGGGCTCTCATTTTGACTTCCAAGCAGGAAGCAAACAGAGTAAATTGAAAGTAGGCAAGTGCTTAAACTCTTAAAGCCCACCCCTAATGTCGTATTTTCAACAGCAAAGCCATACCTCCAAATCCTCCACAAACAGCAGCACCAACTAGGGACCAAGCATCCAATGCCTGAGACTTTGATGCACAAAGATTAGGACCTTATTCAAATCACATGTCATTCCCTGGCCCCATAGCTACTAGTCCAAAAAAATATACATTGTAACATTCTTGAAGGTAATAGCTCACTTCCTGGTACAAACTTCTGTATCAACTGCTTTTCTGTTGCCATGATAAAAACACCAGGACAAAGGTAATTTGTGTAAGAATGAATTCATTTGGTTTTTATCTTTTTACCTTTTTTTTTTTTAACCCAGGGCTGAATCAAGACCACGAATGAATTCATTTGGGCATTTTGGTTCCAGAGGGTTAAGACTCCCTGGTGGGAGAAAAGTGTAGCAGAAAGCAGAAGAAATGCCTTAAACTCCCAAAGTCTACTCTATTAGTTACCTGTTTGTTGCTGTGATAAAACACCATCATGAAAGCAAGTTACTGAAGAAATTTTATTTAGGTTTATGGTTTCAAAGGGAAAAGAATTTTTCATGGTGAGGAGACATAGTAGCAAAGTAGCAGAAGCAGGGTGCTGAGAGCTCATAAATCTTGCTTGAACTGAAAGCAAAAAGCAGAGAGCCTAAACTCAAAATGGCATGGGTTTTAAACACTCAAAGCTTACCTCCAGTGACACACCTCCTCCAACAAATCCACACCTCCTAAGGCTCCTTAAATAGTGCCCTAAACTAGGAAACACGTACTCAAATGCCTGAGAGAGTGGGTGAAAGTTCTCATTCAAACCATAACAGGAGGAAATGTGGATAAAAGTGAATTGGAGGTGTCGGTATATATTGAAGTAAAGTGCTAATAAAGATGGAAATATCCTTAAGTAAACCTAAATAGAATATGTTAGATGGGCTATTTATGTGTACTAAACATACAAATGAAGCACTGCAAAGATAAAAGATATGTCATACGAGATAGTAATCGTAAAACACTATCTCAAAAATGTTGAGAAACAGATGCAAATAAGAACATAATATAATTTCAAACTAAATGAAAGGAAAGAGGGAAACAAAATATTCAGAGCACATAGAAAGAAGGAATATTATGATGGAAATAAGTTCCAATATGATAGTAACTAAAATGAATGTAAACAGATTGAACTCTCAAACCAGGTTCAATATGCCTAGGGTTCAATTTTGAAACTATGTCTTATAGGCAAAATGCTATTGGTATAGTTGAAGGAAAGGAACCATATGGCTCACAAAGATGAAAATGTTTACTGTCTGGCCCTATATAGAAATGACATGCAACATCTGTTCCACAAACATTAAATAAAGACTTTATTGTTGGATTAATTCAAAAATCAACAAATATCCAACAAGATACTGCCTACAGTAAACACATTTGGAAGAAAAGAAAAGGGTTATTGAAAAGGAATGAAAGACAAGAAAGGTAATCTGAGAAATGGTGAATTGGTAAAAGAAAAAGGCAAAACCTTTCAATGTGAAGGTCAAAAGGACATAATACACCAACAATTCATCAAGAAAAGAAAAGAAATATAAAATGATATGGAGACATTTAATAGAATAGTTTGGACATTACTTAACTAAACGTTATATATAAGTAAGTAAATTGGTAAGTTTCTTGGAGATTTTAGTACACTCCTCTCATATGGTGGTAATTCAAACAAACAAAATTTAAAGAGGCTCAAGAAAATACATATTTGCTTACATTTAAAATGGTCATTTAGTAAAAATTACACTTTTAGATTCAAGCATACAAAGAATCTTGTGATAAGGCAACTACAGTAGACTGCTTCCCAGCATGTATCAAACACATTGAAATTATGTAATTCCTTTAACTCAGCCTTTTCTGAGTTGGTCATTTAAGAGAAATAATCAGATTTATGCATGAGTCTGTTTTTACAGCATTTTCACCACAGCCTTGCTTTGTATTAGAAACATAAACTTGATTCAGCTTCAGAAGTGGCTGGAGTCAGGCTAAAAGAAAAAAAAAGAAACATATTGACAGCAATTTCCTATTCAAAATATATCATTGGTTTAATAAACAATTATTAATTCATAGGTAGTTCTCCATAGCTAAGAGTATACTTTCCTGGTTATAAATCAAAAATTAATAGTACCAATTAGAGATGTGGATTCATACTATAAAATCCTCCCTAACTTTGTATTTCTAAATCCACAAAGTAATGCTGCTCTCAAGAGAGAAGCCTTTTTTGCAGTACACAATGATTGAAGCTTCTTTGTATAGTGAATGTGATCAAATACAGAAACTTACAGTGACAAAAGTAAACTGTCATTAGAGATGTCCACTACAATGGGACATCTGTATCACTCTGCTCCCCAACCAAGGCTCAGTATCTAGCACAGAAAAAGAAGTAGAAAGATTCCTAGACCTACGTCAGAAAAAACTGGACTGAAATAGTGCCTTCTGGACTTGATGTCCCACTCTACTCATGACACAAGATGCACAAGTTCAAGCCAGTCAACAATCTATGATGCAGTGAGAGAAAGTTTACAAGACCCTTCTGTAACAGGGGGCCTATTGACAGAAGATAGCTTCTGGGAAAGAAAGGACCACTTTTCTTAAGGGTATGGCTCCTGACACGTCCATTACATGCCAATACATGGCTCCACACCTAGGAGTATATGAGAAGCAAAATTGGACTCAAATAGGTTATAGAAAAAAAGGAGAACATCAAGTTAGGTGGGTAAGGAAGTGAGGTACATCTGAGAAGAATTAGGAGGGGGAACAGGGTGGTTCTAATCCCAATACATTATATGAAATTCTCAAAGAATTAATAAAATACAATTTAAAATAAATAAATGAACAAATAAATTCTTGTTTAAAAGTTGGTGGTAAAATGTAGGCTCAGAAGAAAATACCATAAATGCAAACAATATTTTGGAACTTGGGCTTATAAAAAATAAGTCTTCAGAATGATTTTTTTGAGTACTAATACTGTCTTTTAAGGTTAAATATGATGTTTTTAGCACTTATCTGATCTTTCTAGTTAGTGGACTTGAAATATGAAAACCTAAAGTCTCTTGGATTCATGGTCTAGTGGGTACAAAAATTATTGAATTTATCATCAACTTGAGCTTGTCCTTCCAATTAACCAAAGGACAACATTCAGTGTTTCTTATGCTCATTTGTACTCCTAGCTTTGTCTTCTTCAAATATAAATTAAGGCATCCTCATATGAAGCTTTTGACAATTATGGAGAAATATTAACTTATTATAGGAAAACCATGACATTTTATGACCAAATATAATCATTAAATATATCACAGGGTTAGAACCTATTAAATTGTAGCAATAATTTGTGTATAATAAAAGAGTTACAAAAATGGACAGATTTTGTTTAAGCTTCATCCATATAAGGAGTTTATTTATTTCCATTTTCGTTGGGTCATGTATTTGCAACACAGAATAATGAATATCTGTGACTTCAGTAATCAGAAAATTATGGTTGTTAATATATATTTAAATGTAAAACAAAGCATGTCATAAAACATAAGGTATTTCTTAGAGTAGTTCTTAATTAGCCTACTTTTTTCAAGAACACAATGGAAAATTCCCACTGAGGTTGAGAGAAATTATAAAGGTCCATGAGGAGAGGGAAAACTAGTTCAATTTCTATTTTTAATAATGGTGTCATGGATAATTTCCAATTTCTGATTATAAAACTAATATAAGCAGAATTTATCTAGGAATATAATTCACTTAAATGAGCTGAAATACATAAAATTAAACTCTCATTTTAAACATATAAATAATTCAGAAGAAAATAATTCAGGACAGTTAATTTGAATCCTTAAGATTAAAATTTTTAATTCAAATAAATAAAATATATTGTTCCCACCAGAGTACTATTTTCCCAGAAAATACCGTACAGTTTTTACAATGGGAAAAAATAGACTAGTGACCTGGTTCTGCTAAATATCTTACTGTGAGTTGGACAAGTCTGAATATAATTATAAATTTATATAGATATTACATATCTTTCTTCACAGAAATATCCCAAGATACACTGCAGTTTTAAAGTTTCTTCCCTGAACAGGGTATACTTTTGCATATGCAAAGTAAAGGAGTTATACTAAGTGATCTCCGAGAATCATCTAACTGGACAGTTGTCACTTCACCAACATATAAACCACATAAATCTACATTATTATGAAATCACCCCAGTCTTCTATAGAACTGTAAAATGTTTACTTCAGAATAAACTTGACCCCGTGGAGGAGTATGTTTTACTAGTATTGCCAAGTAACT
This sequence comes from Rattus rattus, assembly GCF_011064425.1. NCBI lineage: Eukaryota > Metazoa > Chordata > Mammalia > Rodentia > Muridae > Rattus > Rattus rattus. Next base: position 153,094,633 of record NC_046154.1, on the reverse strand, counting down.
ACATTAACGTGGTTTTATAATTACAAAACCCAAACAGTATCACTTACAGGAGAGGCTCTTGCTCCACTGCAATCCTTCCACAAACAACCTCCTGACATTTGAAATTTCACTAAACCAGAGAGTTCCTGAAGGTGTTTTTTAAAAGCAGCATAGTAATGTACTGATGCATGTCATTATTTTATATTATACTTATACAGGAAATTTCATACAATGTTCTTGCAATGTACAGGGATGCTTTCTGTTGATTCAGAAGTCTGCAACAGCACCAAACACACCATTTTCAAAAATGATAGCCAAACATGCGGCACTTGACTTTTGTAATGCAGAAAATTAAACCAACAAAAATATAGTTAGTTAATTTAAATTGCTTTATAAGTTCCATGTGACAAACTACTTTTCCTCTTATGTGACTGCTTACTAGTTTCTTTAAAGTAGATAATTTGGAATTATTTTACAATGGTCTTATGTCATCTATTTATCAGTATCATTGTTAATTAATCTGACAACATCATTATGATAAAAAGTTAACATTTGTTTCATTTAAAACGTTCTGCAGAACAAGCACAATGATTCAGAATGGAGTAATGATTTATTATTTATTTTACAAATTCAAGTAGGACTCCTACAATGGCATTGTAATCACATTATTGTTTAGTCAATTCAGCTGTCATCACTTTACTGATTAATTGAATAAGTAATTACCTACTTCTGTAGCATTTTACCAATGAGGTAAAATAAAAAGTTTTATCCCCTTTGCATATGATAATTCTCTTTCACTCATCTCTATAAATTAGTTTTTAATGCTGTATTATCTGACATATTAAAATTTCATCATGTATATATATATATATATATTAATTCCAGTATTTTCATCTGTGAGTTGATATGTGTATGTGAGTGCTGATACCTAAAGAGTTCAGAGGAGGTGTTGGATGCCGTGGAGTTGCAAGTGCAATCACTGTTAGCTTCATGACATAGGTACTTGGAACTCCATGAACCACTGAGCTTGATGCATAAGGATCACCAACATGTAATCCATGTAAAAAGTTCATAGAAGGTACACAATATATCGGTCAGCTGGAAATGATGAAATGATTGAATTACCAATACCAGCAATTTGATCTACAACTAAATAGCAAGTGTCATTGTGAATAGTGCATAAGACAGATGTTTTTAAATTACAATCAAAGGAGTATGAAAACAGTGAGCACTGTTGTGAATATATTAATAAAATGATACATGTTAAAATCTTAGGGGGTTGGGGATTTAGCTCAGTGGTAGAGTGCTTGCCTAGGAAGCGCAAGGCCCTGGGTTCGGTCCCCAGCTCCGAAAAAAAAAGAAAAAGAAAAAAGAAAAAAATAAAATCTTAGTAGTTGGCATTCACTCTAAATGCCTTTTAATCATGAAGTATGTATGAAAAAGTAAAATGATTGTTGGGCCACATACTTTTAATCCTAGCACTATGAAGTAAGTAAAAATGAAAACTATACAAGATCTTGGAAGCTGGAAAGATGGCTCAGCATGTAAGAATTCTGCAAGGTGATGAATTTGGATCAATCTGCATTCTTCTACATGTAGACCTCCAGATAGACCAGCGCCATTTGTTGAAGATGCTTCCTTTTTTCCACTGTATGATTTTGGCTTCTTTGTCAAAATCAAGTGTCTGTTGTTGTATGGGTTCATTTCTGGTTCTTCAATCTATTCCATTGATCATCCTGCCTGTCTCTGTACCAAGACCATGGGGTTTTAATCACTATTGTTCTGTAGTACAGCTTGAGGTCAGGGATGGTGATTTCCACAGAAATTCTTTTATTGTTGAGAATTGTTTGGGCTATCCTGAGTTTTTGTTTTTCCATATGAATTTGAGAAATCGCATGTCTTTTCATGTCTGTGAAGAATTTTGTTGAAATTTTGATGCGGATTGCATTGAACTGTAGATTGCTTTTGGTAAGATGGCCATTTTCACTACATTAATCCTACTGACCCATGAGCATGGGAGATCTTTCCATCTTCTCATATATTCTTCAATTTCTTTCTTCCGGGACTTGAAGTTCCTGTCATACAAATATTTCTCTGACTTGATTAGAGTTACCTATCTCTTCTTGAGATGGGATTTTATGTCAGAATGTTGCTTTTCAGGTGTGTTAGGATATACAAGGCTTGCTGTGGTAGGAAAACTGGGTTCTGATGCTACCAAATTACAGTGGCTTCTGTTGCTTATGTTTTTATACCCTCCTTTCGCCAAGCTTTGAACAGGAGGACCAGGCCTCTTGGGAGTCAGGTAGAGCTATGTGACCTGGGTAAGCCTCCTGTGCTGTTTGGGCTGGCCTCCTGTGACTCTGCTTAGAGCAGGACTCTTGTCGCTGAGGACCTCAGTACATATTAGCAGAGGACTGCCTTGTCTGGCCTCAATGGGACAGGATTTCCCTAAGTCTGCAGAGACTTCATGCCCCAGAAGGGGGATGCCTGGGTGAGGGACATACTCTCAGAGGTGAAAGGTAGGGGCGAACTCTGGAATAGGGGAACAGGAGAGGATCATCATTTGGGATCTAAATAAATAAAATAATTGATTGAAAATTAATAAAAAGATAGTAAAAAAAAATGAATTCTGTTTGTCTTCCATAGGAATCTACTCCCAACACTTACTGGAAGCTCACAGCTGCCTGTAACTGCAGATCCAAAGCATCAGATTCCTGAAGCTTCCAAGGGCACATCACATGTACTCCCAAATGCATATATGGACATACATGGACACATAATTCAAATTCTTCAAAAATCCTATTAAGTAAGATATACTTCTTTGTGCCTTTGGATATGGTGGTCAACTATGAGAAGTCTACATTTTAGCAAATATCCTTGAGATATGTCTAAAGAATTCTAATGGAAATCTAACATTTGGGAGTTTCTAGATATGTGGAAAGCAAGCTAGAATGACTGTAAGATGAGAGACAATTTGGCATGTTTTAGCAGAATCAGAAAAGCAAGCCCATATTAGAATCATTGCTAATAGGTGATTCTGAAGGTTAGGCTATAATCCTATCATACAGGGAACTTTGCCCATAATAAGGACTTGGGCTTTTCATTATTCTTATTCTTATTCTTATTCTTATTCTTATTCTTATTCTTAATATTAAAATATTTATATGTAACTTGTTTTATTGTTTAAATAATTACTATAGAAATCATTGGAAATGGAAAGGAGGTAGTTCAAAGATAAGATAAAATTAAAAGTAGGATAATTTTTGATAAAAAAGTTTAGAAAAATGTCAAAGTAAAAACAATTATGTTGGATATAAAATTGTATCTTTCTACAAGAAAATAACACTGTAATTTCTAGGTTATCACTAACCTTCATTGTAGTAGCTCATTCCTGTAATGTCTGGTGATGCCAGGAGGGTCAGTGTAAGTTTGAGGCCAGACTAGGCTACAAAATAAGACCCTGTCTCATAAAATAAAAGAGAGGGGATGATTCTTCAGAATATTCTTATTCAACTTCTATCACAGTTCTATAGAAACTCTCTGAACCATAATTAAATACATGAGGCATATTGACAGGTTTGGACATGAGTAAAGGCTACCTGTTTAGACACATTTAGTTATTCCATAGCTTTGTGGTGTTTTTCTTATTAACACTTCCCCTATCAAAGTAGGAAAAAAATTCCATACCCTAAGTAGGAAAATCCAAGTCCTCAAAAGCCTTTCAGGGAGCTTACAATGTTGTCCCTTCTACAAATTCAGAGTTGACTGGTAAATAATATATCTACTAAAGAATCTCTTTTATTTCAAAGTTTTTAAGTCAGTGAATTGCAGAAAAGTAAGTGAAGGAACAATCTTCATTAAACTGTAAGCATCAGCATTGAGACCTAATTAAAAGGAACTAAAACATACCCATCTTTTTGATCCTTTAATTCTAAGACGAGATTTCTAGCTGAAACTCTTTCTTTTACTAGAGCTCCATGGGCATGGGGATTTCAATAGAACTTTCTCAAAGCTAAAGCCATTTTCAGAGTATCTGTAGTCTTTGCACACATCCTCATAAGCCAGTTGCTTAACAGTACTCATCCTTATGGGGACTATCAACTTTTCTACTTACCACCGACATTAATGGAACTCAGTTACAATTCTTAACTTAATACATGTCATAAGGCATTTAGTTTAGGTGGGAACTTAGATAAAATCTGCTACAATTTTTCAGACAGGTGGCTCTGAGCATCTTATCGAAATAACTTTATTAAGGGATTCCAATTGCCATGTTATTTGAGCTGGCATTTTGGTCTTGCCTTGAGGACACATAACTGACCCAGAAACCATTTTGTGATTATCAGACAGTGAATGCTATTAAACAGTAAGGTGTCTTTTTTCTTCCTCATCTCTAGGGTTATTAGCCCTGGACAGCTCAAGTAGAGCAGGAACTGCTGATCTAGCTGAAGAAGTAAAAGAGGAAAGGGTGCCTGTGCTCTCTGGGAAAGTCTGCGGTTCCTATTACCTGCTATTAGCAAATGGGAAACTTTTAAACATAATTTTCTTTAGCAAATATGGAAAAGAAGTGGGCTTTAGAGCTCCTGTTAAAATATTCTTGACATCTTTCAAAATAGGGGCACAATTATGGTAAAAAATAACATCCCAGGAACTTTAATATCCATGTATATGATCCTGAGTAGAACACATACATTTTCAGGTATAAATTAGGGCTATTCTAACTTGAGAGGAAAAAACCCAAGCATATTTGACAGAGAATAAGAAAGCCAGGGTAAATTAGATTGTATGTCTTAGCCAAGTAATAAAATGCACAACTATAGTAAAATCTAATAACTCAAACTGTCTAGTATCTTATTAGGTAGTTTATCAGCAATATATAGATATCATTGTGTTAGGCAAATGGCAGGTAAAGTGGCCATATTATCTACTTCTCCATAGATTTAATAATGTAAAAGGTCTTATAATTGTACCATTTATGAAAAATACTGTGAAATATTATCCTTTCGATAAAATATGGCTGTTGTAGTCATGAACCCACCAGAGTTTTGGCTGGTTATACAAAATGAAGCCCCTCAATTCTTCATCAATTCCTAAATTGGGGTTCTCTCTTCCAGTTGACTCTAGCTTGTGTCAACCTGTCAATAAAATAAGTCTGCATAAGGGGCTATTGAAAATTAGTGTCTACAGGGGCAAGAGCATCAGTGTTCTTTAGTGATAGCCACCAGCAAATAACCCATGCTCCAGTCAATAAACCAATACCCAAGTTCATACAGGAATATTAAAGAAACACAGGGAGTCACTAAAAATAAAAGAAGTAAATGAATAAATAAAAATCGTTCTGAAAATAGGAGGAGTGCTAGATGTAATGTAATAGGAGTTCAAGAATACAGGGACATGGACAGAGAGGACAATGGGGTGAATCTGTTCAAAACACAATGTATACATATATGAAATTGTCAAAAGATACACTTTCACTTTCAGCTTCTATAAAATTATATTTTTTAGATTCCATACATAAAAATGTAATGTGGTGCATTTCTTTCTATGCCTGGCTTATTTTGATTAATAGAACCTAGTTCTTTCATTTGGTCATAATATTTGGATTTCATTCTTTTTACAGTTAGATGCCATTCTATAGCATATTTCAGTTACATTAAGGAATGAAAACAGAAATTCCCTCTTAGAGTATTTTGACCAAGAGTGACCCTAAATTTGAATTCTATACTTCTCTCCATGTCTCTTCTTTATGTCTGTAGTTTGCTGTTCCTGTCCTGTCTATATCCTGTATGATGTGCATATCTGATATATCTGTTGTCTCTATGTCTCTCATGAGTACCTGAATTAGAGTTTTTGTTTTGTTTTCAAGACAGGGTATCTCTGTGTAGCTGGAGCTGTCCAAGAAGATTAGATTTGCCTAGAAATCAGAGATCTACCAGCCTCTGCCTCGTATATGCTAAAATTAAATCGCCTGGCTGGACAGAGCTTTTTAATCTACTTTTCTAATCTCTGCATTTTAATTGTCATGTCTAAATAATTTAGATTTAAGGCATTAATTCATAAGACCCAATTTGTCATTTTACTATTTATTATTTCTTTCTTGTTTTCACATTATGTGATGGGTATTTGACCTTTTCCTACAATTTCAACTTGATTTATTTGAAATATTTCTGAGATTCATAGGTTTGAATATATTTTTAGTGATTGAAAATATGCAAATGTTTTATCACTTGAAATTAAAAAATGGAAAGCTGTCTCCTAATTAGTTCCTTTAATGTTTTAATTTATTTTTAATCAATTAATAATTAATTATCATGTGTGTGCTTAAATATTAACCTTCAAAATTCTAAGTTAATCAATATAAACACTGTTCAAAAAACTCAGTGAGGACAGAAGAAAGGGTAATGCAGTTAAATTGATTGTTCTTCAGAGAACCAGAAATGTGCTGTTGGCATGCACCCCAGGCTAATCACAACCACATGTAACTCCAACTTAAACAGATCTGATGTCCTCTTTTTGACCTCTGAGGCTAGTCATATGTGTATGTACATTTTCATGCCAGAAAACACACAGGCATATATCAATTTGAACCCAGTGAAGCATCCAATATATAATGTAAATTCAGCAAAATGGCCTAAAGTATCTGTTTAAGCATGGTTTCTGAGAACATCATAGGTTAGTAAAGGTAAATTATTATAGATTCATAAAACAATAAATTAATATAAAATATAGGATGAGCCCAGATGAGACATCTAGCAACTGGTAGGAGCACATGTAAGAATAAATATTGGTAGTAGATAAGAAAACACTGTCAGAATAGGGTTACTGGGAAATTCAGGGATTTGATTTCAGGGAAGTACAGTAAGAAAGTGAAGGGTATAGGAAAGCATAGTACACTCAAGAAAAGGTAGGGGTTTTTATATGACTGATGGCAATGGAGATGACAGATACTGTGTCATAAAATGGTTTTCTATGTTCTCCTAAAAGTTTTCAAGCAGGGATGAGTATAACCCAACTCTTTATTCCAGTATATGAATCCTTGAAAGTTCACAGAAGAAAAAAGTAAAAGATGTCAGAGGTATGAACATGTATTAGTTTGTAATGCAATTCATTAATATGAGTGACAAATTATAGAGTTTGTATTAATGCCACAATAACAACAGAGTAAGAAACATTCAAGAACTGATACTGAAACAGGACCTGATGACTAGCTTATGCAGAATAATGAGCCCCTAAATTTGTCTGCAGTCTGAGGTTCAGAATCAGTACAGATACTGTCTTAAGTACACAAGTGAATTTAGATGGAAGATTGCATTAAAATTTCAAATGAGCAGACCTTAAAATAGAAAGACACCTTCTGGATTATCTGTATGTGGCCCAGTTTAATCACAAGAGTCCTAGAGAGTGGAAGAGAGCCAAGAAGTCAGAGTCAGAGAGATAGGTGACTGTGAAAGATTAGTAAAATTGTGTAATATGAGAAAGGCTCTTCCATCCATTGCATGTTTTGATTACAAATCAAAGAATGTGGAAGAATCTAGAAAATACATTCTGTCTTAGAGCCTTCATAAAGAAACACTGTCATACTAATGTCTTAGTTTTATCCTTTGGTCCTAATTTCTTATTCTTATTTTTCATTCATTCATTCATTCAGCCATTCACTTTGCATCCTGATCACAGCCCCCTCCCTACTCTTCTCCTAGACACACCCTTAAAAATCCCTCCCCTATTACCTCCTCCCTTTTCATCACAGAAGGGTAAGCCTCCCTTGGGTATCATCCCTCCCTAGGACATATAGACCCAACAGGACTAAGCACATCCCCACCCACTGAGGCCCAACCAGGCAGTCCAGATAAGGGAAGGGGATTCAATGTCAAACAACAGAGACAAGAACAGCACTTGTTCAAATTGTTAGGGGACCTACATGAAGACCAAGCTGCACATGTACTAAAATGTAGAGGGTATTTATGTTTAGCCCCTGTACGGTCTTTGTTTGGTGGTTCAGTCTCAGTCAAGCCTCATAAACAAGGTTAGTTGAATCTGTAGGTCTTTTTATTGTATCCTTGACCTCTCTGGCTTGTTCAGTTTTATCCCTCACTCTCAGAGTACCACCTGATGTTTGGCTGTGAGTCTCTATGCCTTTTTCCATCAGCAGCTAGATGAAGTCTCTGAGGAAACAGTTATGCTAGGCTCAAATTTCTTATTCTTAATATTCTACATTTCAATGTGACAAATTTCTGTTGTTGCAAACTGAGAAGTTTATGTTAATTTGTCCCAGTAACAATTCCAAAATAATACAGTAACCAAATATTTAAGAATAGGAAGAATAAATAGAGGCTGAAAACCAAGTCTGAATGGCTAACTTAATTTTGAGAATTCCCCACTGATGGAGGTAGAAAACACAAAAAAAAGTAATGAGGCTCAGGGCCAAAGATAGAACAGAGCACGTTGAGGAAAGAATGAATTTGGTATTTAAAATGTTGGTGAATATGGTAGTTTATATCAACATGACTCAAGCTAGAGTCATCTGAAAGAAGGGAACCATGATTAAGAAAATGACTCGAAAAGACCTGGCTTTAAGGCATTTGTGGATGGGAACATCTGTAATCTGGTGGTATTGGATTATATAGAATATCAGGATGAGAAAGCCATGAAAAGAAAGCCACTAAGCAGCACCTGTCTGCATCAGCTCCTGCCCACAGGTTCCTGCTTGTTTGAGTTCCTGGCCTGACTCCCTTTGATAAATTGTGATGTAAAAGCATAGACCAGATAAACCCTTCCATCTCCAAGTTGCTATGCTCCTGACACTTTAGCAGAGCAACAGAAACCAGGACACTATGGTATGCGAAAAGATATTATTTTCCATCTCAGAAAAGAAGAAATACTAGAGATGCATGTTAGTTTTACTACATGTTGAATTATATTAGAAATAAGATGGAAGGCCACAGATACAAAATGGTAGTCTAAGAGAACTAATGAGTGAACAGGTAAAAATATATTGAAGTGGTGCTTGGAAGGGTTTCATTTACAAAGACAAAGAAAAAAGGTAAAAATCAAGATAAGCTATAACAAAAACTCTTACAGTTTTTCAAAAGAAAGTGATCACAATTCAAATGATGCAGAAAAATATAATAACAGGGCACCTCCTCACTTAGTTTTCATATACCAGAGGGAACTTATCAATCTGCCACTGGAGGAAAGCCATGAAGTTTTACCCAGCTGTAATACTTATGAACTACAACTGAAAGGTAGAAGTTTTAAAGTTGCCTCCCCCTAGACAAAGGTTCAGAGTAGAAGAAAAAAACTGGTTAGGCTCTGGAATTGTATGTTCCAGGAAGCTTCTCCTAGGGCCATAGAATGGGTAATTACATCAGCCAGTTCAACAATTCTCTCCCAGGAACTAGCTGACCATAAAATTAGATTAAAATCTTAGACAACAATCTTGAGAAATAGGAAGCTTCTCCCAGGAACTGGTAGACCATAAACTTAAACAATCTTGAGAAACAGGAAGCTCCTCCTTGTGATTTTTTCACTAGTATTCTCGACATTTTTCAATGACGCCCTCCCTACCCCCTTGGGTTGTGGTTTCTTCCTTTAAATTCCCCTTTTCTTAGCTGCTGGGGGTTGAACTCCACTGCCCCTGTGTGGGATATGAGTCTCGACCCCAGTGCAATGGTTCCTATCAATAAACCTTGTGTAAATTGTGGAAAGCCGCAATAACATTCGCCACCACAAGATGGCGCTGGCTTCCGCCGCGCCAGCCCAACTTCCTTTCAGGAAGCTGGCTGTGTGCGCATGTGCAAGAGTGTGTTCGTGCCAGGTCTTTGCCCACTCCGGGGTGTGCCTATGAGAACATGGGTAAGCGACCAATCAGGTGTGGATGCGCTGCGCTAGGGTGTATATAAGCCGCGCCATTCTGGGGCTCGGGGCTCTCCTCTCCAAGATGTAATAAACGCTTTGCTACAGAAGGATCCTGGTGTCCTCGCGTGCGTTCCTGCTGGCGAGATGATAGCGCGGGACAGTAAATTACAGCAAGGATGGTCTTACGTGAGTTCTTGGTGGGTCACGTCATTCCGAGACTTGAGTGAGGGTCTCCCCGCTCCGGGGGTCTTTTACAACAATGACAAGAACAGCAAGATACCTGAAGATATGCAATAGTGACAATTATATCCTAGAAGTAAGCAACAGCCAGATAATTTGATTTAATGCCTACTCAAAAGGAGAGAATTTGTGCTTGGTACTGTAAACCTAATCCCCTATGTATGGTTAATGAAGCAGTGTATCCTGGAGGAAAACCTACTACTATAATTTTCCTAAGCCAGTATAACTTCTAACTTCATTTCAAATACTTATCCTTACATCTACAGATAAGTGTAACCATAACCCTTCATGAAAGAAGCGTCTCTCTCAGTAGAGAGCATTACATCAGCAACAGGTCAAAATATAAAACAAAGAAAATTAACAAGCATGAGGTGCTGTACTCCAATTGATACCTCTATAAAACAACCTAAAAATTAAAAATTAGAGAATGGTGTGCAAGAAGGGATGAAAGGACTGTAAGAATCACAGGGCCATAAAGCTTGATGCATGATAGTGTTTTTTACATGTAATAAGGAGACTTCACTCAATTTCCCTGAGCACAGTTCTGACTGCATCCAGGGCCAACCAGATGAGTTTTTCAAGCCTCAAAAGCCTGCCTGCAGAGCCCTAGCTAAGCCCAGCATCCTTGAGATCTGCCCTGATGCCCTTGTCCTCCATCTGCCAATTCCATACCTCTAACCATAATCCCACATATCTTTAGCCATCAGTGACCACCAGATAAGACCCCTACCCCCAATCCCCTTCTTGACAGCTCCTTTGAGCTCTGCCTTGCCCCTTCTGTACTTCATATCTGGGTCACAACTCCATCTACAACTATGCTATCTAGGACAAATAGAGCCCTGCAAACATCAGGGAATACCAGCTCTACCTGTATTCCTGAAGAACTGCCCCACTTCGAACAACCAGCAGCCTAAAGCTATCAGGGTCTACCAATTCTGCCTTCATCCCTAGAAACCTGCTATCTCTAGGGACAACCTGCTCTACCAACAATACCAGAGGCCTGCTGACGTCAAGGACTACCAGCTCTATCTGCAGCTCCAGTGGTCTACTTCTGTCAGGGACTATCAGACCAGTTAATACTAGGAACAACCAGATGGCTAAAGGTCAACATAAAGACACAATCAACAAAAGCTAGGGCAATATGGCACCACCAGAACCCAGCTATCCTACTTCAGCAGTCTTTCAATATCCTGACACACTTAATACAAGAAAATGACCTGAAATCTAATCTTGTGAAGATGATAGCGGCCTTTAATTAGGAAATGAATGCATCCCTTAAAGAATTACAGGAAAATAAAAATAGGTAGAGCACCTTAAAGAGGAAATGAATAAATATAAATACAAGAAAATACAGTCAAACAGGTGAAAGAAATGAATGAAACTGCTCAAAACCTGAAAATGGAAATAGAAGCAATAAAGAAAACAATCTGAGGAAATCCTGGAGATTAAGAACCTAGGAAAGAGAACAGGAACAACAGGCAGAAGGATCACCAACAGAATACAAGAGATAGAAGAGAGAATCACAGACATCAAAGATGCCATAGAAGAAATTGATACATCGGTCAAAGAAAATGCTAAAGCGAAATAGTTTCTGACAAAAAACATCCAGGAAAATTGTGACACCATGGAAAAACCAAATGTACAAATAACAGGAATAGAAGAGGAAGACTACTAACTTAACAAAGGCCAAGAAGATATGTTTAAAGAAAAGACAATTTCCCCAATCTAAAGAAACAAATACCTATAAATTATAAACATACTAGAAGCTTATAGAGCACCAAATAGAGTGAAACAAAAAGAAAATATTTCTGCCACATGACTATCAAAACACTAAATGTAAAGAACAAAGAATATTAAAAGCTGCAAGGACTAAAGGTTAAGTAGCAATGGCAGATCTATTAGAATTACACCAGAGTTCTCCACTTGAAAATCCAGAAGGACCTGGGCAGATGTCTTACAGTCTCTAAGACATCACAGATGCCAGCCCAGTCTTCTGTACCCAGCAAAATCACCATAGAAAGAGAAAACTTTGGCAAAACAAATGTTAAACAATGAAATGGATGATAATCTAGACAGATACAACTTACCAAAGTTAAATTAAAATCAGAAAATGATCTAAATAGCTCTATATCTCCTAAGGAAAGAAAGGCATCATTAAAATTCTCCCAACAGCAACAATAAAATAAAATAAAATAAAATAAGCCCAGGGCCAGGTAGTTCTAATGAAAAATTCTACCACACTTTTAAGAAAGAGGTAATACTAATAATCCTCAAACTATTCCACAAAACAGAAGCATAAGAAACATTGTCAAACTTATTCAATGAGGCTATCACACAAAGACTCAACAGGGAAAGAGATTTCAGACCAATTTTAGTTTCTCTTATGAACATTAGTATGAAAATACTCCATAAAATACTAGCAAACCCAATCCAAGAACATATTAAAGACACCATCCACCATGACACAGTAGGCTTCATTTAAGGCATGCAGGGGAAGGAGCAGAATGGGTTTGCAACCCCATAGGAAGAATAACAATATCAACCAACCAGGCCCCACCAGAGCTCCCAGGGACCAAATCACCAACAAATGAGTAGTCATACAGCGATCCATGACTCCAGCCACATATGAAGCCGAGAATGGCATTGCCCAGCATGAATAGGAGGAACAGCTCTTGGTCCTGTGAAAGCTTGTTTCCACAATGTAGGGCAATGCCAGGGTGTTGAGATTGGAGTAGATGGGTAGAAGCGGGAGCATCCTACCCGCTTCTGGAGGGGGGAAGGGGATAATAGTTGAAATGTAAATAGATAAAATATTCAAGAAAAATAAAATTAAAAATTATAAAGTATCATCAGTGTAATTTAAAAAATCTATTAACATAATCCTCCATATAAACAAACTGGAAAAAAAAACCCACAGAACCATCTCATTAAGTGCTGAAAAAATACTTTTAGAAAGAAATCACTCTCTGAAAGATAAGGGATTCAAAGCACAAACCTAAACATGATAAAGGCAATATACAGAAAGCCAATGGCCAATATCAAATTAAATGGGGAGAAACTTAAAGCAGTTCCGCTATAATCAGGGACAAAAAGACTGTCTATTCTCTCCCTATCTTTTCAATATAGTACTTGAAAGCCTAGCTAGAGCAATAAGAAAACTAAAAGAGATAAAAGGGATACAAATATGAAAGGAAGATATCAAACTATCACTGTTTACAGATACTTTTGTTCACAGAATATTTGCTCGACTCTGTTCATAGCAGTTTTATTTGTAATAACCAGAAACTGGAAACAACTTAACCATCCATGAACTGAAAGAATGGATAAAGAAATTGTGGTTAATTTACAAAATGGAATACCACTCAGCTATTAAAAATAAGGAGATCATGAATTTATCAGACGATTAGATAGGACAAGAAAATATCATCCTGAGTGAGGTAAATGAGACCCAAAATAACATGCACGATAGGTACTCACCGATAAGTGGATATTAGCCATACTGTACAAGAGAACCACACAGATCCATAGAAGCAAAATAATAAGGAGGGCCCAAGGGAGACTGGTTGAATCTTTCTCAGGATGAGAAAAACGATACATAGCAGAAGTGGGTAGAGTGAGTGAAGGGCTTGGAAGAGGGATGGGAAGGGGAATCAGATATAGGGATAGCCGAAGAGAGAATGGAAATTCACAGTGGGCAGTAGTAGGGGGAATTCTAGGATATGACAGAGATCTGGGATCGGGGAGGCTCCAGGGTGCTATAGAGGTGACTTTAGGTAAAAGTCCTATGAATGGTGATGAGGACCCTGAAGTGACAACTTCCTGTAGCTAGTCATCACAGGGATAAGAAGAGCAATCCACCCACAAAACTTTCAACATAAAATGTATCCTGCCTATAAAATGAACAGAGATAAAGATAGAGCAAAGATGGAGGGAATGACCAACCTATGACTGTCCCAAATTGAGACCCAGCTCCTGGGCAAAAACCAGTCCCTAACACTATTACTGATGCTCCGTTATGCTCGCAGACAGGAGCCTAGTATAAGTGCCCTCTGAGTGGCTGCACCCAGCAGTAAATAGAAACAGATGCCTCCTATACATATGTAGCAGGTGTGTAGCTTGGTCTTCATGCAGATTCCCCCAACAACTGAAGCTGGAGCTGTCCCTGAATTTGTTGCCCGCCTATGTATCCTGTTCTTCTAACTGGACTGCCTGTCTGGCCTCAGTGAGGACTGTACCTAGTCCTGCAGTGACTGGTGTGCGTGTGTAAGTCTGAGGGTGATATACAGGAGATACTTCCCCTACTTAGCGGAGTAGCTTCAAGAGACTTGGAGGAGAGAAAGGATTGATACTGGGATGTAAAGTGAATAAATTACTTGATTGATTTAAAAATGTTGAAGAAAGTCTTGGGAAAGAAGATAGACTCACCAATGCTGGTTGTATATGTATGCATTAAAAATTTAATGTATCTCAGCTCAACTTCTAAGTAATTTTGACATGTTATTGAAGAAAATCCCATTCTTTTTGAGACAAGGCATCAGTCTGTAGCCTAAGTCTCATTGTGTAGCTCAGGCTTTCTCAGAGTTCAGGGAAGGCCTCAAGCCTTAGACTTCCAAGTTCTGCATCATAGGTGTGAGGCATGACGCCTCACTTCCCTTTCTAATTATAAATGTTCATATCATGACCCAAAAGGGAAATGACTGGTAAAACTTTGGAGTATATGAGTAAAAGTTGAGAGACACAGCAAGCACTACTGCTTACTAACCTTCAGTACATGAAAAATTTACATTATAGATAAGTTCATATGAGATTTAAAAATCTTCCCCAACTAACAACTGAATGGATTCTTTTGCTAACTTCATGGTGAAAGATGAAAAAGACAATAGAAAGGTGCCATCTCTCCACTGGGGCCCTGCCTAACTACCGGAGGTGTTCTCTTCATGTTCCCTGTCCCCACTATTGGTCATTTAGGTCACATAGAGTCCTGGCAGCTTCTCACATCCCAAGTCTCTGGAATTTTCTAGAGGTTTTCCTTACTACCACCCCTAGCAGCTGTATATTTCCATTCATAATCCTGGGCCTCTGGCCTTTTTTTGTTCCCCATACCTGACACTGTTGTCTGTATCCCCTCCTTCTCTCCTTTCCCACACAGGCTCCTCTGCTTGCCTCCCATAATAATTTTGTTCCCCCTTCCGAGTGGGGTCTGAGCTTTCTAACCTAGACTTTCCTTCTTGTTTAATTTCTGAGGGTCTGTGGAGTGTATTATTGGTATTCTATACTTTTTGGCTAATATCCACTTACCAGTGAGTTCATACCATGCATGTCCTTTTGAGTCTGGGTTACCTTATTCAGGTATTTTCTAGTTCCACCAATTTGTCTGCAAAAATCATGATGTCCTTGCTTGTAATATCTGAGTATCATTCCATTGTGTAAATGAGCCACATTTTCGGTGTCCATTCTTTGGTCAAGGGGCATCTGGGTTGCTTTTATTTTCTGGGTATTTAAAACAAGGCTGTTATGAACATAGTGGAACATGTCTCTTTGCAATATCTTTTGGGTATATTTCCCTAAAGCATTATAGCTGGGTCTTTAGGTAGAAGACTTTTCTGAGGAACTGCCAGATTGATTTCCAGAATGGTTGTACCAGTTTGCAATTCCACCAGGTATGGAGGAGTGTTCCCCCTTTCCCACATCCTCAAGAGCATGTACTGTTGCTTGAGTTTTTAGTCTTAGTTATTCTGATAGGAATGAGGTGGAATATCAGGGTCATTTTGATTTGCATTTTCCCGAGGTTTAAGAATGTTGAACATTTCTTTAAGTGGTTCTCAGCCATTCTGAATTCCTCTGTTGGGAAGTCTATGTTTAGCTCTATGCTACATTTCTAATGGGATTGTTTGGGTTTTTGGAGACTAACTTCTTGAGTACTTTATGTCTGTAGATATTAACACTCTATCAAGTGTAGGATTAGTTAATATCTTTTCCAAATCTGTAGGTGGCCATTTTGTCCTATTGACAGTGCCCTTTGCCTTACAGAAAATTTGAAGTTTCACGAGGTCCCATTTATCAATTCTTGATCTTAGAGCCTGAGGGATTGGTATTCTGTTCAGGAAATTTCCCCCTGTGCCAATGTATTTGAGGCTATTTTCCACTTTTTCTTTATTAGATTTAGTACATCTGGTTTTATGTTGAGGTCCCTGATCCACTTGGATGTAAGCTTTGTGCAGGGTGATACATATGGATCAATTCGCATTATTTTACATGCAGACAGTCAGTTAGACCAGCAGCATTTGTTGAGGATGCTTTCTTTTTTGCATTGTATAGTTTTGGCTTCTTCGTCAACTATCCATTTCCATAGGTATGTGGGTTTATTTCTGGGGTTTTGATTCTATTCCACTGATCAATCTGTCTGTCTCTTAACAAATTCCATAAGGTCTTTATTTTTATTGCTCTGTAGAACAGCTTGAGGTCATGGATGGTGATTCCTCCAGAAGTTCTTTTATTGTTCAGAATTGTTTTGGTTATCCTGGGTTTTTTTTTCCATATGAAGTTGAGAATTGCTCTTTCCATGTCTGTGATGAACTGTGTTGGAATTTTGATTGGAATTGCATTGAATCTGTACATTTTTAACCCAAAATTATTCCTGTCTAAAGTAAATTCAAAGACAAAATGAAAGAAAGAATCAAGGAATGGCTGTCCAGTGACCAGCCCAACTTTGTATCCATCCCATGGGCAGGCACCAAACCCTGACACTCTTACTGATACTTTGTTGTGTTTTCAGAGGGGAGCCTGGCAAGGCTGTCCTTTGAGAGGCTCTACCAGCAACTGGCTGAGGCTGATAGAGATACTCACAGCCAACCACTGGACTGAGGTCAGGGGCCCTCATGGGAGAATAAGGAGAAGGATTGAAGGAACCGAAGGAGATTACAACCCCATAGGAAGAACAACAGTATCGGTTAACCTGGACCTCTGGGGAGCTCCCAGAGTCTAAGCCACCAACCAAAGAACACACATACAGTGGCTGCTCCAATGCTCCTGGCATATATGTGGCAGAGGATTGCTTTGTCTGGCCTCTGGGAAAGAATGTGCCTTATCTTGTAGAGACTTGATGCATGAGGGAAAGGGGATACCCTGGGGGATCCCTGTCTCAGATGCAAAGTGAGGGTGAATGTGGTGAAGAACTCTGCAAGGGCAGTCTTGGAGTGTGGCAACATTTAAGATGTGAATAAATAAAACAATTTTTAATAATAATAATAATAATAATAATAATAATAAGAGGAAGAAGAAGAAGTTGAAAATAAAGATGGAAAAGACATTGGTCTTACTTCACTGAGACCACATTGGTCTGACTTCACTGAGATCTCAGACTAAAGGAAATAAGGGACAATGAAAAAAGAATAAAATATTATTGAAACCTAGAAAGGCAGACTATATGTGACAGAGAACTTGTTTGGCACAGTTGGAGACATTGAAGTCTCAGTATATTTCCACTGTGTCACATTGGATAATTTGTTAGGAAACTGGATCTTCATCTTTATCCAGAGACCTTTGAAAATATAAAAATTATGCCTTTTGCAATAATAATCATATTAACATATATGCACAGTGTATGCACAAATATAACCAATTAACATAAAAAAATGTTTATTAATTTTTAGGCAGATAAGGGAATGAAGGCCCAAACAGATGAAATAGCATGTTCCTAGAGACGTTAGAGCCTGAGTATCATTGACCTTAGGAAGACTGTATCATAATTTAGTATGATTGGTGTATAAGCTAGAAGGGGAATCAGGCAGGCTTGGTATAAGATAAAAGTAGAAGATAAAAAGATACTAGGAGATAAAGGATAAAGTGTTCAAATATGAGTCATGCATTTTACTTACTTAGAGATTAGACCATGATTGATAGAGATTACAGATGGAATGTCAGTCTTCTCCAACTGTTAAAAAATATAATGGGAAGAACTAGTACCCAGTGAAATACTAATTGATATTCTGTGAGTGTGGAGATTTGATGGAATTCACTGTGGGAGTTGAATGTGGAGTGCACATATATTAAGCTTACAGTTCCAAGAGAGGAAAAAAATACAAATAATGTACACATTAAAACAAAGCCCCTGAGCAACTAACCATATTAACTATTCTGCTTCTAAGTAACTAACAACATACACAGGCTGTACCTAGGCCTCCCTGTTCATATGTAATAGATATACAGCTTGGTCTTTATATGGGTCCTGAACAATTAGAGTAGGGGCTATTCCAAAAGCTGTTGCCTGTCTGTGGGATATGTTCTTCTAGCTCAGTCTCAGCAAGAAAGGATGCATCTAGCCTCACAGATACTTGAAGTGTCAAGGTGGTGGGATACCCAGGGGTTGCATATGCTCAGAGTATGCCGCATGGGAAGAGGATGGGGAAAGGATTTGTGGGACATAGTGACTGGGAAAGGGTTGTGAGCTGGATGTAAAGTGAATAAGTAAAGTAATCATGATAAAATATTTGAATCGAAATTTGTTTAAATGGAAGTATTAAATGTGCAGAATTGATTCTTAAACCTGACAGCAGTGGGAGATAGGGAATTGGGGTAGCCACTAGAAAGTACCAGACTCCAGGGAAGTGAGAGGCTCCCAGGACCCAATGGAAATGACTTTAGCTGAAATACCCAACAAAGGGGAGAGAGAACCTGTAGAGACCACCTCCAGTAGACAGCATGGCCCTCAGTTGAGGGATGGGGCCACCCATGCATCTCAAAACTTTAACCCTAAAATATTCCTCTTCAAGAGAAAGACAAGAAATAGAGCAGAGACTGAAGGAAATGCCATCTAGAGACCCACCCTACCTTGGGTTCAATCCTATGCACAGACACCAAAACCCGAAACTATTGCTGATGCCAAGATGTGTTTGCAGACAGGAGCCTGACATGGCTGTCCTCTGAGAGGCTCTGCCAGCACCTGCTCAATATGGATGAAGGTGCTCGCAGCCAACCATTGGACTGAGCACAGGGACCCCAAGGGAAGAGTTAGGGGAAGGGCTGAAGGAGCTGAAAGTGACTGCAACACCATAGGAAAAACAACAATAACAACTAACCATACCCCACAGAACTCCGAGGAACTAACCCACCAAGCAAAGAATATATATAGGCTAGAACATAGCTCCCACTACATATATAGCAGAGGACTACTTCATCTGGCATCAATGGGAGGGGACGTCCTCGGTCCTGTGGAGGTTTGATGCCCTAGCATTTGGGGATGCTATAGGGGTGAGGCATGAGTGGGTGAGTGGGTAAAGGACCACCCTCATAGAGGCAAAAAGGAGTGGGGAGGGGGATTGGATTCAGGGAGTTTATGGAGGGGTAGCCAGGAAGGAGGATATCATTTGATATGTAAACAAATAAAATATTAATAATAAAAAATACAGACATATTGAATTTAAAGAAAAAAATTGGCAGCATATTAGATTCTCATGTGAATTGTGTTAATTATCCTTCTTGTTGCTTGGACAAATGCCTGAAAAAAAGGGAGAGGTTTGTTTTAGCTCACAGTTAATGTATAGTCCACCACATGGCATAGGGATGGCAATGGGGGCATGAGATATCTGGTCATACTGCATCCGTGACTTGAAGCAAAGAGCAATAAATTACTCTTTTTATTCACCACAGCCTTCAGCCAATGAACTGGTGCTATATACATTTGGGATAGATCCAGTCTTACTTCAACTAACCCAGTCAAGAAACTTCCTCACATTCAGACTCAGAAGTCATCCCCCACCCCATGGTGTTTCTAAATCAAATCACATTGACAAGAAAGATTAACCATCACGGGGAATTTCCAAAAGAGAAACATACCTCCAGCAGACCATCTGAATCAGATTATATGAGAAAGGTGGAACTTAAGTGGTTGGTGCTTAAAAGTACCACAGACAGCCTTAATGTGAAACCAGGATTAATAACTGCTAAATTTAGGAAATTATCCTGAAGGATTAAAAATTCATATATATATATATATATATATATATATATATATATATATGTGTGTGTGTGTGTGTGTGTGTGTGTGTGTGTGTGTGTGTGTATACATACATCTCAATTTGAATTCTTTTGCAAAGCTACCAAGAATGTTGTATGAAGGGTAAAGAGAATGGTGAAGGTGAAGGGAAGCATAATATGCTTGGGGGTCAATATTAGCACCAGATTGTATGTTAGTTTTCTAGAGAATGCAACACACACACACACACACACACACACACACACACACACACACACACACACACACGAAAAAGAACCCAAGCCACACAAAATTAACAATTACCCCAGAATCCAATGTGGGGAATCAATACATTTTATTGAGGTTTACAACAGAAGTATGGCTGAGGAGTCATTTACCATAGCAGGGATGATTATAAAGAGCTGTGTAACCAAAAGGCCAACCTCAACATGGGAAACAATATGTGACTGCTATAGCTCTGGAGGTCTCTGCACAACTTCCAGCAAGTCAATAGGTCCAAGACATGTCCTGTCAGCAGCTTTGTGACTCAGTGTCTCTTCCCCCAGTAGTTCTTTACTTCTTTTCTAAAGCTGGAAAGAGGCCTTGAAGTCTTTTGAAAATTTCCACTTTCCTAGACATGTGACCTACTTATTGTTTGTCTCCTGAACCCCCATGAACTTCATTCCAGGAGGGAATATTTGAATTCAGAGCAAACTACTATACAATGGACACAAACGTAGGACTGGAGGACACAGAAAAAATAATCAGCTGAGAATATGAATAATTTTATGATGCTATAACTCCCAAACATATAAATTGTAAAGCTTATAAAAATCAATGACTAGATGAACTGAAGAACAGCCAGAAAATATGCCAGGTGTATGATTAATTTCATTAAATGGTTAAAGCAAAAAGTGATTATGAGTAGGGCAGGGAAAGTGGATGCAATGACTGAAAGGAAGAAACAGGTTGGAATCATTTCAGAGACAGAGGATTGGCACAAGTATTGAGTAAAACTACTGAAAACATTGTAAGACTATTATCAGTCATCCATCTGTAAAGTCATTCAATAAGTCAATTAAATAACCATAAGGTGTCAAATGCTGTGCAAGATTCTGGTGGTACAGCAACAAATAAAATATTGACCTCTACCTTCATAAAGCTTCATGTGCTATGAAAGGTAGGTAATATATGCGTGCAAAGCAAAAGCAATTCAACAGCTATAAATATTGTGATGGAACCTTTGGGATGTTTAAAGAGAGCAACAGAAAAAAAAAAGTTGATTATTGAGATAATGGATAGACCTAATTGTATTGGTTGGTTGCTTACCAAATCTCTCCAAGCATCCATATTTTAAAACACTGAAGGACCTATCAGAAATAGCAGGCATTGGGGAATAAGCAAATAAATAACTCCAAAGTCTTTGAAGTGTTAGTATACCCCTGTTTTTGAAGAAACAAGAGGTACTAATGTGGGGATACTAATGCAAATGGTTAAATAAGCATTGGTTTTAGTAGCACAGATCATATTACTGTCCTTGATGTAAGAGATGTCAATGAAGTGAGGACAAAAGCAAATTTATGTGAATTGAAACGTTTGTGAAAGTAAATGAAAGAAGAAGATTCATTGGGTTTACTAGAGCAAAGAATTACGGAACATGTGTAATGGTCAAATGTTCCACTTTGTCGTGGAGGTGGAACAACCTAGAGCATATATGCACGTCACTCTGGTACAGAGGACAATATCATTATATACGAGAAAAGAAAACAAAGGAAGAAAAAACGGCTTGTGTTGCCTGTAGGTTATCTGCACCTCATATTTGGTTGACATAAATGCCATTTTCTAGCGAGAGGAGAAGGATCCTGTAGAGTTCATAGAGAAGCAGAAATGCAGCTGAAGAAAGAAGTACTCAGAGAACTCAAGACCCTAGTCACTGAGCTCAAGACCCTAGTCACTGAGCTCAAGACCCTAGTCACTGAGCTCAAGACCCTAGTCACTGAGCTCAAGACCCTAGTCACTGAGCTCAAGACCCTAGTCACTGAGCTCAAGACCCTAGTCACTGAGCTCAAGACCCTAGTCACTGAGCTCAAGACCCTAGTCACTGAGCTCAAGACCCTAGTCACTGAGCTCAAGACCCTAGTCACTGAGCTCAAGACCCTAGTCACTGAGCTGAAGACCCTAGTCACTGATCTCAAGACTCTAGTCACTGAGCTCAAGACCCTAGTCACTGAGCTCAAGACCCTAGTCACTGATCTCAAGACTCTAGTCACTGAGCTCAAGACCCTAGTCACTGAGCTCAAGACCCTAGTCACTGAGCTCAAGACCCTAGTCACTGATCTCAAGACTCTAGTCACTGAGCTCAAGACCCTAGTCACTGAGCTCAAGACCCTAGTCACTGAGCTCAAGACCCTAGTCACTGAGCTCAAGACCCTAGTCACTGAGCTCAAGACCCTAGTCACTGAGCTCAAGACCCTAGTCACTGAGCTGAAGACCCTAGTCACTGAGCTGAAGACCCTAGTCACTGAGCTCAAGACCCTAGTCACTGATCTCAAGACTCTAGTCACTGAGCTCGAGGCTGCTCTCATTTAAGTCTCATCTCCCTTCAGATCTGCATCAATTTCACAAAATTTATGTTTACTCTAATTGACCCACCAAGGTCATTTTAAACATCTCATTATACACAGTCAAAGATGAAAGTATTTTAGGACCAAATGCATTAAGAATATAATAGAATGATAAGCAAAAACAAATCAAGCTCCATAGAAAACCTGTCTATTCTCTCTTCATGTTTCCAATTATGTGATGGATTGGTGAAAAGACCTGTACTTTCTTTCACCTGAAAAGGAGTAGTAAAAAATTACTGGATGGGATGCCTCCTAATAAAATGTCTCCTAATTAAAGTTCTATGATTCAGTTAACAGCAACAAAGAATATATTTGAAGCAAACTTATTTTTTCAAGTTCTATTCAATGATCTTGTAGAAAATCCTCTACAAGTCACTTTTGCAGCTTTCTCAGCCATAGTGATCTAAAGAAAAACTCTGCCACTGGTATGAGTTTCAAAGGCCTCTTCTCCCAAGACTTCACAGAGCCTAAAACATTTATAATAAAACATTTCTCACAGCATAAAAGATAATAGCAGGTTCAGCTCTTTTCTGTAAGATCTCTGTAATCACACTCCACTCAATAGAAATCCAAGCTCAAAAGTGCAGATATATTTGTAGAAAACACAAGAAAAGAACTGGAAGAAAAAGATCCATTGCTGAATAAAATGTAAACATGAAAATGTGGTCAATCCTAGCATATACAGTTTTATTTTAATTTCTCAAGTAATCAAGTAGTAGCACGTTCATTGTAGTGCTCTATTATTTTAAGCTAGCATACTAAGTAATGGGTTTCATTATTGCATTTTCATACACGAACATCTTGGATACTTGCTTCTTATTCATATCCATCTGACCTTGCTCTCCTTATCCTTCCCGTTCTCCTTGTAAATATTTATCTTTCCTAATTTTGTGCCCCATATATTTCATTTCCTTTCTATTTCCTTCTTCCACTTCATTCAGATCACTTCCTCCTCCTTCTTTCTGCTTTCAGAAACACACACACACACACACACACACACACACACATAAATCTAAGGTCTTCATAAGAGAGAAAACAAAAGGTACTTGTCTGTCTGAATCTGAGTTACTTTGATTAATAAAATTATTTCCAGTTAGTTTCATTTTCCTGAAAAATTTAGATTTCATTTTTCCTTCTGGCTGAAAAATTCTATTGTCTGTACATATGTACCACATCCTTTTTATCATTTATCTACTGATGGGAGGGAGGCTGGTTCTATTTCTTAGCTGTTGTGCTGCAATAAACATGAATGTGCATATATATATTTATATGTGCATACACACACACACACACACATATATATATACACACACATACATACATGTGGATGTTTGTGATATGTGAAAAAAGTTGTTTGAGTATATTCTTTAAGGAGACATTAAAATGTATTACATTGTATGTTTTAGAAGAGGACTTATTACAGAAGAATTTTAAATATGAGAATTATCATTGTTTAATAGGAGGTTTGATCTGTGGGCATGTTCTTGATAATGCTTTTCTAATTCTACCAGTGAGGCCTAGAGCTAAGTTTCTTCTACAGCTGGGTCTGCTTTATTGAATTTCCTGCCTGTCCTAATTCTATATATTTCCAATTAGCTGACCTTCAAAGCTGCTGTTAGTAAAAAGGAATTGTTCTCTGACAAGCTAACATTTTGTCTAATGGTTTTTTAATAAGCAATTGAGTTTGCAGCATTCAGCTTCTGTTATGTTTTTATTGGTTTTTGTGCTTTAATTTGGTATGTGTGTTTTGGAACAACTCCATGGCAGGTGCAATTTTAAAAATGGAATCAATAAGATTCACTGTGATGTATGACACTAGCATTCCAAGCTCAAAATACCACAACTCCACAAAGAAAATGTGTTGAGTCCTTGGGCCTTTCTTTTTGGTATCTTTTGGAAATCTTATTCCCACTGAGTCTGTGCATAAATCCACCCTTCTCTAAACAGCTCTTACTCAGACCCATGATCTCATATCCTGCTTTAGAAAGAGAGAGAGAGATTAAGTGCATCTAACAAGAGAGTCTGAGTACAGCTTGTTTTTCTCTTTTAAACCCTTTCTAGCACTATTTGCAGTACTGCTAATTAATAGGGCTTATAAAACCTTGCTTAAATGGCTGGTTGGATGTGTTTTTTCCTCTCCCTTCTGCTAACTGGATTAAAAAGAAATTCTTCCATTTCTAAGTTTAACAGCTGGCAATGGGATTTTTCTGATTCTATCTCCTTCTACCTTCTTCCAGATCTTGCTTTAGCATGTAGTTTTTTTTTTTCGTTACCCATATATCTTTGGTTTTTATTTTTCCATTGACCTCTTAGTGGTTCCCTATATACACAGACAGATTTCTCAGTTGAGTAAGCCGGAGAGAGAGGTGGGAGTAGAGGGAAAAGGGTAACACAGGAGGATTTAATGTTGAGTAGCAATAATCTATAGGTTGAAACCTGTTTCTGTGTTTTCTGTAACTTAGATCTCTATTCAAATAAAGGTAAAAAGACAGGAGACAGAATGAAGCACTTCATAGTCACAAAGATTGTCAGAAATATTCTCTATTAAGCAACACCCATATATAGATTCAAAAATTTGCATATGTATGCACAGGTTAAAATTAGAAACAAGACTGTTGAAGAGAATGACAGAATTAATAAGGAAGGATGAGAAAGGGAAGTGTAGTATGATATAGGGAAAATATGTTAAAACAATGTTATATACTTATATGAGAATGTCCTTTTGAAACCCAGAATTTTATTGGTGCATAACCAATATAAAAAATATATATATGAAATTTCTGGTATCACTCTAAGAAAGTATTCTATTAGCAATTAAAAGTACTGAGGATCAAGCAATGTACACCAGCCATCAGTCTAGCAGAGCAAAACCACACTACTATCCCATAACATCCTAAGTGAACAATTCCTTTGACTACTTAGAAAACACTTTTACAATCAAGGTGGTTTCCGGTGCTTTGCTTATAAGAAAACTGAATGAATACCAGCTATCAATTACATAACTAAGTATATGAAACACAGCAGTCAAATAGTATAGAGAAATTGCTGAAAGATGATTTTTAAGAGGCTCCTTCAATTCATTTATTCTAATTTATGAGAAAATACTCTGCCGGTTTGATTTGTAAAAAGAAAAACAAAAATCAAAATAGAGTTGATAATTGATACTGCCCCATTCCAACAATTTCTAATAGTTATACTTTTAACAATGAATGAGGGACAGAAATAATGCCACATAACCCACAAAGAAGTGCATGTTAAACAAAATTTAGTACTTTGTTCATCAATAATTTTGCCTAAAGTAATATATTATTTTCAATATTATATATGCTTTTATTAATTGCAATGGTACCTCACAGAAATGTAGTTGTTATGATAAATTGAAAATAAAATTTTAACATATTCATTTTCTGAGATTAGTAATGAGGTGATTTAAAACAGGATATGTAAGCATTAGAAAATGGGATTTTGCTGTAGATGAATCAACAGATATAAAAAGAAAAGTATGATACAAGATACCTATACTTTATGATAAGGCTATTGGTTGCACTTTTGCTGTTAAAAATAACTGTGAAGAAGCAGCTTAATGCAGATAAGGTATGGATAGACGATTTTGATTGTCATCTGGACACAATCCAGAATTACCACAGCAGCAAACTTCTGGACATGACTGTGAAGTATTTTCCCATACTAGGTTATTTTGAAAGAATGTCATTTGCACCATACCATCCTATGGTATGGGGTCCTGGAAAGGAGAAAGGGTGCTGGACAGCTTTCTTCATCACTCTCTGCTTCTCCACTACTGATACATGTTAGACAACTGCCTCAAACTCTTGCCACCATGGTTTGGCTGGCTTTCTTAAATGCCTTTCCTTAGATATTGCGTCACAGTAACAAGACAAGTAACTTATAGGGGTTTAGACTCACAACTTGAAGGTACAGTTCATCATGGGGAGGAAGAAGTTATTGAGGCAGCAAGACAAGCCAGCTAATCCTACAATAAAACATGATAACCAAGGCAACATAGAAAAGGAAGGGTTTATTTGGGGCTTACAGTTCAACAGGGATAAGAGTCCATCATCATCATCATCCTGGCAGCAACCACCAGGCATTGTGACAGTATCAGCTGACTTCTCAGATCTTGAGAACCACAAGAGTCAGAGAACACACTGAAAATAACACATGGTTTTTTAAAAAATCAAAGACTTCCCGAAATAACATAATTCCTCTGTCAAGGCCATATCTCTTAAACTTACCCTGATAGGATCACCATCCTGAGGAATAAGTATACAAAGACCAAAGAAATATTTTACATCTTGACCTCAGTTACTGAAAGATTATTCACCATTTAAACACTTGATAAACATTTCTGATATGTTTAAATTATTTTTGTCTACTGTATTTTCATAAAGATGTTCTAAGGTAATATGGTAGAAAATTTTCTTGTGAATGCTATCATTTCCTTTGTACCATTAGTTTCTTAGAATAAGTTCATAGAATTGAAATTTTGAGATTAAAATCTAATAACATATTATCTCTACTGATCAAATCATAATATGAGGGGTAAAGAATACATTTGTCTGTGAGTAAAAGCACAAATGTTTATAGATTGTTGTTAGGGATTGTACGAGCTTAGTAAATTAGAGATTATAGATTTTCATCCAAAACCCATGATTTCATTAACACTGAGCAGTTATCTAGGTTTCTTTTACCAAGCATGATATTCCCCCTGATAAGCAGCCTCAAGTCCAACTAGAGAGGCATTGGTTAATCCCATGGAATATGTGAGAGTGTCACTGTGGTACTCATAGGGTGATCATGCTATGCTGGTCATCAATATGACCCATAGGTACCTTTGTTGGGGAGGGCTCTTGGTTCCCTCCCTCTTTTAGAACCTTTCATGGTACCTTTGGTGGATAGTCAAGAAAAATATCATTAAGCTAAATATAGTTGAGGTCTCTTTGGATAGCCTTGTACAACAATTCAGAATACAGCTTCTCATGTCTGTCATTTGATTTTTTATTAGGTGGTCATTGACTCTTAGAGGGAGAATTGTCCTCCCTGATGAAAAAGTTAAGTTTTTAATATGTATATCATTGAATTATGCTTTAAAAATCACAACTGATCAAAACAATGAATTGGTGAGCCCAGTGTCAATGGATATATCTATGAATATTCCATACTTTAAGTTCACAGAATATTGTGGAAAGGGGAGTAGAAAGACTGTAGGAGCCAAAGGATCAGGCATGCTGGGAGATTGTGCCTCCTAGTAATGTTGGATAATATCAGACCTGTAAAGTCTCACCAGTATGACCACTGAACAAGAATTGAACAAGGATAACACCAACAAAAATGGTAAATTGGAGACAGAAATGCCCGTAAGTCCCAAACGCTATAAAAAGAATTGTAGTTAACTGAGCAAATATTCTACCTGGAGAGGTAGTCTCACCCAGGAAAGAGAATACAGAGATTATTGCAATAACAATTAATAAAAAAAGGACAAAGGGTCATCAATTTGAAGGAGAGCAGGAAGGGTGTATAGGAAGGTTTGGAAGAAGAAGAGTGAAGGGAGAAATGCTGTGATTGTATTACAATCTTAAAAATAAAAATAAATAAAACTTCAGGTTTGTTTCTTTGTTGGTACCTCTCACTTTGTGTTTGTTTCCACAGGCCAACAAGGTTCCACATGGAAAAGTTTAATGAGTGAAGAAGAGAAAAAGAGGAGAGAAGGAGAGGCAGCCATGAGCACATGGGGAGGGGAACGGGGAGAGAAGGGAAAAGGGGGAAGAGAGGAAGAAGGCAAGAGCAAGTAGAAGTACAAGAAAGAAAAATGACGAGGTGGCTAGCAGCCCCTTTAGAGTGAGTCAGTCACACTTAGCTGTTCCCAGGTAACTGTAGGGATGGAGCATAGACAAAATGCCAACAACTAGTAGTCCGTTGTGTAAATGTACCACATTTTCAGTATCCATTCTTATGTTGAAAGGTTTCTGGGTTCTTTCCAGCTTCTGGCTATTGTAAATAAGGCTGCTATGAACATAGTGGAGCACGTGTCTTTTTTATATGTTGGGGCATCTTGTGGGTATATGCCCAAGAGAGGTATAGCTGGATCCTCAGGCAGTTCAATGTCCAATTTTCTGAGGAACCTCCAGACTGATTTCCAGAATGGTTGTACCAGTCTGCAATCCCACCAACAATGGAAGAGTGGTCCTCTTCTCTACATTCTTGCCAGCATCTGTTGTCACCTGAGTTTTTGATCTTAGGCATTCTGACTGGTGTGAGGTGAAATCCCAGGGTTGTTTCAATTTTAATTTCCCTGATGACTAAGGATGTTGAACATTTCTTTAGGTGCTTCTCAGCCATTCAATATTCCTCAGCTCTGAATTCTTTGTTTTGCTCTATACCACATTTTTTAATAGGGTTATTTGATTCTTTGGAGTCAAACTTCTTGAGATCTTCGAATATATTGGATATTAGCTCTCTATCAGATGTACTTGGTAAAGATCTTTTCCCAATCTGTTGGTTACCATTATGTCCTAATTAATGACCGTGTCCTTTGCCTTACAGAAGCTTTGCAATTTTATGCAGTCCCATTTGTAAATTCGTGTTCTTAGAGTACAAGGCATTGGAGTTTTGTTCAGGAAAATTTCCCCAGTGCCCATGTGTTCAAGGCTCTTCCCCACTTTTCCTTCTATTAGTTTGAGTGAATCCTCTTGTACTTGAACTATTTTTACAGGGCAATAAGAATGGATCGATTTGCATTCTTCTACATGCTGACTGCCAATTGAACTATCACCATTTTTTTGAAAATGCTATCTTTTTTCTGCTGGATGGTTTTAGCTTCTGGGTCAAAGATCAATGAGCATTAGTGTATGGGTTCATTTCTGGGTCTTCAATTCTATTCCACTGGCCTGTCTCTGTACCAATACCATACAGTTTTTGTCACTATTGCTCTGTAATACAGCTTGAGGTCAGGGATAGTGATTCCCCCAGAAGTTCTTTTATTGTTGAGGATAGTTTTCACTATCTTAGGTTTTTTGTTATTCCAAGTGAATTTTCCAATTGCTCTTTCTAACTCTATGAAGAATTGAGTTGGAATTTTGATAGTGATTGCATTGAATCTGAAGATTTTCTTTGGCAAGATGGCCATTTTCATAATACTTTTCCTGCCAATCCATGAGCATGGGAGATCTTTCCATCTTCTGAGATCTTCAATTTCTTTCTTAAGAGACTTGAAGTTCTTGTGCTATAATTTTTCACTTGCTTAGTTAGAGTCACACCAAGGTATTTTATGTTATTTTGACTATTGTGAAGGGTGTCATTTCCCTA
Organism: Rattus rattus; assembly: GCF_011064425.1. Classification (NCBI taxonomy): domain Eukaryota; kingdom Metazoa; phylum Chordata; class Mammalia; order Rodentia; family Muridae; genus Rattus; species Rattus rattus. Next base: position 153,064,639 of record NC_046154.1, on the reverse strand, counting down.
ACTTCTTTCTCAGCCTGTTTATCCTTTGAGTAGAGGAAGGCTACTGATTTGTTTGACTTAATTTTATATGCAGCCACTTTGCTGAAGTTCTTTATCAGGCTTAGTAGTTCTCTGGTGCAACTTTGGGCATGACTTATGTACACTATAGTATCATCTGAAAATAGTGATATTTTGACTACTTCCTTTCCAGTTTATATCACTTTGACCTCCTTTTATTGTCTGATTGCTCTGGCTAGGACTTTCAAGTACTACATTGAATAAGTAGGGAGGGAGTGGGCAGCCTTGTCTAGTTCCTGATTTTAATGCAATTGCTTCAACTTTCTCTCCAGTTTGCTGTATATTGCTTTTGCAATGGTTTCATAAGGGCCTTGAATTCCTGATAGTTCTAAGACTTTTATCATGAAGGGGTGATGAATTTTTCAAATGCTTTCTCATGTGGTTTATGTGTTTGAGTGTGGTAATATACTGGATTTCATTGATGGATTTCCGTATATTGAATCAATCATTCCTGTATCCCTGGGATGAAGTCTACTTGGTCATGATGGATGATCCTTTTAATGTGTTCTTGGATTTAGTTTGCAAGAATTTATTGAATATTTTTCATCAATATTCATAAGGGAAATTGGTCTGAATTTCTCTTTCTTTGTTAGGTCTTTCTGTGGTTTGGGTATAAGAGTAATTGTGGCTTCATACAAGGAATTCAGTAGCGCTCCTTCTGTTTCCAGTTTGTGGAATAGTTTGGACAGTATTGATATAAAGTCTTCTATGAAGGTCTAACTCAATTCTGACTAAACCCCTCTCGTGCTGGGCTATTTTTGCTTGGGGGACTTTTAATAACTGCTTTTATTTCTTTGGGAGTTATGGGACTGTTTAGATGGTTTATGTGATTCTGATTTAACTTTGGTACTTGGTATCTGTCTATAAAATTGTGTATTTCATCCAGATTTTCCTGTTTCGTTGAATATAGACTTCTGTAGTATGATTTGATGATATTTTGAATTTCCTCAGTTTCTGCTGTTATGTGTCCCTTTTCATTTTTAATTTTGTTAATTTGGATACTCTGTGTACTCTGGTTAGTGTGGCTAATGGTTTATCTATCTTCCTGATTTTCTCAAAGAACCAGTTCCTGGTTCTGTTGGTTCTTTGTATAGTTCTTTTTGTTTCTATTCAATTGATTTTATCCCTAAGTTTGATTATTTCCTGCCTTCTACTCCTCTTGGATCTATTGGATCTATTTGCTTCTTTTTGTTCTAGAGCATCCAAGTGTGCTATCAACCTGCTAATGTATACTCTCTCTCCAGTTTCTATTTGGAGACACTCAGAGATATTAGTTTTCCACTTAGCACTACTTTCATTGTGTCCCACAAGTTTGGGTATGTTGTGCCTTCATTTTCATTAAATTCTAAAATTAAATTCTAAAACATCTTTAATTTCTTTCTTTATTTCTACTTTGACAAAGTTATCATTGAGTAGAGCTTCCATCTGTATGTGGGCTTTCATGTGTATGTGGGCTTTCTGTTGTTATTATTGTTATTGAAGACCAGCCTTAGTCCTTGGTGATCTGATAGGATGCATGGATTTATTTCTATCTTCTTGTGTCTGTTGAGGCCTGTTTTTTGCCCAATTATATGGTCAGTTTTAGATAAGATATCATGAGGTGCTGAGAAGAAGGTGTATCCTTTCTTTTAGGATGAAATGTTCAATAGATATCTTTTAACTCCATTTCCTTCATAACTTCTGTTAGTTTCTCTTTGTCTCTATTTAGTTTCTGTTTCTAGGATCCGTCCATTGCTGAGAGTGGAGTACTGAAGTTTCCCATTATTATTGTGTGAGGTGGAATGTATGCTTTGAGGTTTAGTAAGGTTTCTTTTATGAATGTAGGTGCCCTTACATTTGGAGCATAGATATTCAGGATTGAGAATTCATCTTGGTGAACTTTTCCTTTGATGAATATGAAGTGTCCTTCCTTATTTTTTTCAATAACTTTTGGTTGAAAGTTGATTTTACTTGATATTAGAAAGGCTACTCAAGCTTTTTCCTTGGGACAATTTGCTTGGAAAAATTTTTTTCCAGCCTTTTACTCTGAGATAGTTTCTTTCATTGTAACTGAGGTGTGTTTTCCGTATGCAGCAAAATGCTGGGTCCTTTTGTTGTATCCAGTCTCTTAGTCTATGTCTTTTTTATTGGGGAATTGAGTCCATTGATGTTGAAAGGCATTAGGAACCAATGATTATTGTTTTCTGTAAATTTTGTTTTTGTTTTTGTTTTTTTTTAAGGTAGAATTGTTTGTATGGCTATCTTCTTTTGGATTAGTTGAAATTAGATTAATTTTTTTGCATATTTTAGAGTGTAGCAGTTTTCCAGGTATTATCTTTTGTAGGGATGGTTTTATGGAAAGATATCGTGTAAATTTGGTTTTGTCATGGAAAATCTTGGCTTTTACATCTATGTTAATTAAGAGTTTTGCTGGTTATAGTAGTCTGGGCTGGCATTTGTGTTGTCTTCAGCTCTGTATGACAACTGCCCAGGATCTTCTGGCTTTTATAGTCTCTGCTGAGAAGTCTGGTATAATTCTGATATGCCTGCTTTTATATGTAACTTAACCTTTTCCCCTAACTGCTTTTAATATTCTTTCTTTGTTTTGTGCATTTGGTGTTTTGACAATTATGTGGTGGGAGGAATTTCTTTTGTGGTCTAATCTACTTGGAGTTCTGTAGATTTCTTGTATGTTTTTGGGCATCTCTTTCTTTAGGTTAGGGAAGTTTTCTTCTATAATTTTGTTGAAGGTATTTACTGACACTTTAAGTTTGGAGTCCTCTCTCTCTCTTCTATATCTATTATCCTTAAGTTTGATCTTCTCATTGTGTCCTGGGTATTCTGGATGTTTTGGGTAAGGAGCTTTTTGCATTTTACATTTTCTTTGATGGTTGTGTCAGTGATTCCTGTGGTATCTTCTGCCCCTGAGTTTCTCTCTTCTAACTCTTGTATTCTGTTGAAGATGCTTGCATTTATGACTCCTGATCTCTTCCCTAGGCTTTCTATCTCCAGGGCTGCCTCTTTTCGTGATTTCTTTATTGTTTCTATTTCCATTTTTAGATCCTGGGTGGTTTTGTTCAATTCCTCCACCTGTTTGGTTGTGTGTTTCTGCAATTCTTTAAGGGATTTTTGTGTTTCCTCTTTAAGGGCTTCTACTTGTTTACTTTTGTTGTCCTGTATTTCTTTAAGGGAGTTATTTATGTCCTCCTTAAAGACCTCTAACATCATCATGAGATGTGATTTTAAATCTAAATCATGCTTTTCTAGTATTTTGGGGATATTCAGGGCTTGCTTTGGTGGGATAACTGGGTTCTGATGATGCCAAGTGGCCTTGGTTTCTGTTGCTTAGGCACTTAAGCTTGCCTGTAGCCATCTGCTTATCTCTGGTGTTAGCTGGTCTTGCTGTCTCTGACAGTATCTTGACCCTCCTGTAAGCCTGTTTGTCAACACTCCTGGAGACTGGCTTTCTCCCAGCAGAATCTGGGTACCAAGAGCAGTGTCTTAGGGTTAGCTCTGGGCACAGGCAGAAACCAGAAGGATCTTTTTAAATTGGCAAAAACAAGAGACATTAAAGTGTGGGAAGAGATGGAGGTGTACAGAGGGTCAGGAAATTGAACAGAGGCGTGAAGCAATGGGAGATGGGGAACTGGGGGTAACAACCAGATAGTCTCAGATGCTAGTGATGCAAGAGCTTCCCAGGACCCCACGGGGATGACATTAGCTGAAATACCTCCCAAAAGGGGGGGTGGGGCCTGGCAAGACCATATCCAGAGGTTAGACATGGCTCCCTGTTTGAAGGATGGAGCCACCCACCCATCTCCAAAATTATAACACAGAATTGCTCCTCTATAAAGGAAATTTAGAGACAAAGAGTGGAGCAGAGGCTGAAAAAGAAGCCTGCCCCTCCTGGGGATCCATCCCACCTACAGATACCAAACCCAGACACTATTGCTGATACTACGAAGTGCTTGCTGACAGGAGTTTGATAGATTGGTCTCCTGAGAGGCTATGCCAGATCCTGACAAATACAGATGTGGATGCTTAAAGCCAACTATCAGATTGATCACAGAGACCCCAAAGGAGGAGCTAGGGGAAGGAATGAAAGAGCTGAAGGAGCTTTATTTGGCATCAATGGGAGGGGAGGCCCTTGGTCCTGTGAAGGCTTGATGCTCCATTGTTGGAGAATGCCAAGGCAGTGAGGTATGAGGGAGTGGGTTGTTGGGTGGGGGAGTACCTTCATTGGAGCAGGGGGAGGGGGATGGGAGAAGGGATTTGCAGAGGGGAAACCCAGGAAAGGAGATAACATTGAAATGTAAAGAAAAAATATCTGATTAAAAGAAGATAATAAAAAACATTAAGAGAGGAATTGAAAAGCAATTCAAGCTAAAAGTATTGATTAAAAAACAATAAACATAACCTTTCCTTTCTTTCTTCCATCTTTTCCTTAAGCGTGCTTTCTTTAATACCTTTAGCTTTCCACCTATAACTTGGTTTCCTTAGTCTTTCTATAAACAGTTCCTGCTTGCCATATGGAGGCTTGTCTATAGTGTGTGACCTCTAACACCAACTGAAATGGCATGACCTCTGTTCTTCTCTTCTTCATACTCCTTTGTCAGGAAACTCCCAGAGATTCGCAGCTTGCTTAATCTAAAGTTTTTCCTTGGAATTCTAATAAAAAATTGTTTTTGATCTTACTTTTGAAGCCATAATTAACTCATTTTCTTTTTTTCTCCATCTTTATAAAATTGGGTATTTCTTATTTACATTTCAATTGTTATTCCCTTTCCCAGTTTCCAGGCAAACATTCCACTAACCCCTCCCCATTCTCTTTCTATATGAGTATTCCCCTCCCCATCATCCCCCCATTACTGCCCTCACCCCAACAATCCCGTTCACTGGGGGTTCAGTCTTGGCAGGACAAAGGGCTTCCCCTTCCACTGGTGGCCTGACTAGGCTATTCATTGCTACCTATGCAGTTTGAGCCCAGGGTCGGTCCATGTATAGTCTTTGGGTAGTGGCTCAGTCCCTGAAAGCTGTGGTTGGTTGGCATTGTTTTTCATATGGGGTCTCAAGCCCCTTCAAGCACTTTCAGTAATTTCTAAGATTCCATCAACGGGGGTCCTGTTCTCAGTTCAGTGGTTTGCTGCTGGCATTTGCCTATGTATTTGCCATATTCTGGCTGTGTCTCTCAGGAGAGATCTATATCCGGTTCCTGTCAGCCTGCACTTTTTGCTTCATCCATCTTATCAAGTTTGATGGCTGTATATGTATGGCCCACATGTGGGGCAGGCTCTCAAATGGTACTCCTTCAGACTCTGTTCTAAACTTTGCCTCCCTATTCCCTCCCAAGAGTATTCTTGTTCCCCTTTTAAAGAAGGAGTGAAGCATTCACATTTTGGTCAAGCTTCTTGAGTTTCATGTGTTCTGTGTATCTAGGGTAATTCAAGTATTTGGGCTAATATCCAATTATCAATGAGTGCATACCATGTGTGTTTTTCTGTGATTGGGTTACCTCACTCAGGATGATATTTTCCAGTTCCATCCATTTGCCTATGAATTTCATAAAGTCATTGTTTTTGATAGCAGAGTAGTATTCCACTGTGTAGATGTACCACATTTTCTGTATCCATTCTTCTGTTGAAGGGCATCTGGGTTCTTTCCAGCTTCTGGCTATTATAAATAAGGCTGCTATGAACATAGTGGAGCATGTGTCTTTGTTGTATGTTGGAGCATCTTTTAGGTATATGCCCAAGAGAGGTATAGCTGGGTGCTCAGGTAGTACAACATCAAATTTTCTGAGGAACCTCCAGACTGATTTCCAGAATGGTTATACCAGTCTGTAATCCCACCAACAATGGAGGAGTGTTTCCATTTCTCCACTTTCTCGCTAGTATCTGCTGTCGCTGGAGTTTTTTATCTTAGCCATTCTGACTGGTGTGAGGTAGAATCTCAAGGTTGTTTTGATTTGCATTTCCCTTATGACTAAAGATATTGACCATTTCTTTATGTGCTTCTCAGCCATTCGGCACTCCTCAGCTGTGAATTCTTTGTTTAGCTCTGAACCCCAATTTTTAATAGGGCTATTGGTCTCCCTGCAGTCTAACTTCTTGAGATTTTTGTATATTTTGGATATAAGACCTATATCAGTTTTAGTATTGGTAAAGATCCTTTCCCAATCTGTTGGTTGTCGCTTTGTCCTAAAAACAGTGTCCTTTGCCTTACAGAAACTTTGTAGTTTTATGTTATCCCATTTGTCAATTCTTGATCTTAGAGCATAAGCCATTGGTGTTTTGTTCAGGAAATTTTTTCCAGTGCCCATGTGTTCGAGATTCTTCCCCACATTTTCTTCTATTAGTTTGAGTGTGTATGGTTTGATGTGGAGGTCCTTGATCCAGTTGGACTAAAGCTTCGTACAGGGTTATAGAATGGATCGATCTGCATTCTTCTACATGCTGACCTACAGTTGAACCAGCACAATTTGCTGAAAATGCTATCTTTTCTCCATTGGATAGTTTAGGCTCCTTTGTCAAAAAACAAGTGACCATAGGTGTGTGGGTCCATTTCTGGGTCTTCAATTCTATTCCACTGGTCTATCTACCTGTCTCTGTACAAATACCACACAGTTTTTACCACTATTGCTCTGTAATACTGCTTGAGTTCAAGGATAGTGATTCCCCCAGAAATCCTTTTATTGTTGAGGATAGTTTTAGCTATCCTGGGTTTTTTGTTATTCCAGATGAATTTGCAAATTGTTCTGTCTAACTCTCTGAAGAACTGGATTGGAATTTTGATGGGGATTGCATTGAATTTGTAAATTGCTTTTGCTAAAATGGCCATTTTTACTATATTAATTCTGCCAATCCATGAGCATGGTAGATCGTTCCATCTTCTGAGATCTTCTTCACTTTCTTTCTTCAGAGGCTTGAAGTTCTTATTATATAAATCTTTCACTTGCTTAGTTAAAGTCAAACCAAGGTATTTTATATTGTTTGGAACTATTATGAAGGGTATCATTACACTAATTTCATTCCTAGCTTGTTTCTTTTTTATGTAGAGGAAGGCTACTAATTTATTTGAGTTAATTTTATACCCAGCCACTTTGCTGAAGGTGTTTATCAGCTTTAGTAGTTCTCTGGGGGAACTTTTGGGATCACTTAAGTATACTATCATATCATCTGCAAATAGTGATATTTTGACTTCTTCTTTTCCAATCTGTATCCCCTTGATCTCCTTTTGTTGTTTGATTGCTCTGGCTAGAACTTCAAGAACTATATTGAATAAGTAGGGAGAGAGTGAGGAGCCTTGTGTAGTCCCTGATTTTATTGGGATTGCTTCAAGTTTCTCTCCATTTAGTTTAATGTTAGTGACTGGTTTGCTGTATATGGCTTTTACTTCAGGTATGGGCCTTGAATTCCTGTTCTTTCCAGGACTTTTATCATGAAGGGGTGTTGAATTTTGTCAAATGCTTTCTCAGCATATAATGAAATGATCATGTGGTTTTGTTCTTTCAGTTTGTTTATATAATGGATCACGTTGATGGTTTTCCGTATATTAAACCATCTCTGCATACCTGGGATGAAGCCTACTTGATCATGATGGATGATTGTTTTGATGTGCTCTTGGATTCGGTTTGCAAGAATTTTTTTTTTTTTATTAACTTGAGTATTTCTTATATACATTTCGAGTGTTATTCCCTTTCCTGGTTTCCGGGCAAACATCCCCCTAATCCCTCCCCCTCCCTTTCTTTATG
>NC_046154.1:153010275-153056753 GCF_011064425.1 Rattus rattus | reverse complement strand
GCACATTCTTTGGCTCAATTCTGCTGGTTCGGTGCCATACAAAAGCTTGTGAGGAAGTTAACTTTCAAAGACACACACACAGTTAATCTTTCGATAGTAGAATTGCTGTTACTTTAATGCCAAGCTGTAAGCTGGCCATTGCTAGATGTGCTAGCGATTTTCTAAGCAGACAAACATGTAGCCTCCTAGTCTGAATCGTACACATTCTTTGGCGACTCGTTGGTCTAAGCTGGAAAAAGCTTAGTAGGTGCTCCAATAGTGAACACAAGCTGTGCAGACCAAGCTTAGTTTTAGGTGGTTGCAGACGGTAAAAGCAGTATGTGTCTCGTGTAGATGAAGCGTGCAGCCCGGTCTGAATAGCACAATCTTTGGTGAATTCTGTTCTATTCTGAGCAGGTGAAAGCTTGTAGGAAGTTGACTTTTGGAAGGATAGGCTACAGCGCCACTGTTTCAATGTGAATTTGTGTTACTTGGGGAATGAGCCTCATGCTGCTATACGGTAAAAGTCATACTTCTCCTGAGAGTAGACAAAACGCAGCAGCTTTCCCAGTCTGAATCGCGATTATCTCTTGGCGATTCTGTTCGCCTCCTGAATAGTAGCGTAGTTGGCTTCTGAAAGATAAACACACAGCTACTGTTTCCACAAACTTAATTGCTGGTACTTAAGAACAATGCTTGGTTTTAGGTGCTTGTGCTGTGCAAAAGCATACTTTCTTATGAAGAGAAAACGTATGCTCTCCCAGTCTGAATAGCACATTCTTTTGGCTTAATCTCTGTCTCGCTTCCATGGAAAAGCCTCTAGGAAGTTGATATTGAAGATAGAAACACAGCTACTGTTTCCTCAAAGTGAAATTGCTGTTACCTCCGCAACAAGGTTAGTTTTAGGTGGATCTAGAAACGGGCAAAAGTAGCATACTTATCTATATAGACAAAACGTGCTTTCCCCAGTCTGAATCCCATATTCTTTGGGCTTAATAGGTTTTGCCCGAGCAGGAAAGCTGTAGTAAGTTGACTTTAGAAAGATAAACACACTAACTAGTCGCAAGTGAATCGGCTGTTGCATGGTGTAACAAGCTGCTCTTTAGGTGGTTCTAGACGGTAAAAAGCATACTTTTCTATATAGACAAAACGTGCGTTTCCCAGTCTGAATCTCACATTCTTTGGTGAATTCCGTTGGCTCCAATCGGGAAAAGCTTGTGGGAAGTCGCACTTGTAGATAGAAGTACCGCTACTATTTGCAAAGTTAATTGCTGTTACTTGGAACAAGCTTAGTTTTAGGTGGTTCTAGATGGTAAAATGCATACTTTTCTATATAGACAAAACATGTGTTTCCCAGTTGAATCACACATTCTTCAGCAAATTCTGTTCGTTCCATGCAGGAAGAGCTTGTAGGAATTTGACTTTGAAGATAAACACACAGCTATTGTTTCCTAACGTGAATTGCTGTTACTTGGCCAATAAGCTTAGTTTTAAGTGGTCTAGACGGTAAAAAGCATACTTCTCTATATAGACAAAACGTGCGTTTCCCAATCTGAATAGCACATTCTTTATGTGAAATCTGCTGGCACCGAGCAGGAAAAAGCTTTGTAGAAGTTGACTCTGAAAGATAAAACACTAGGTTAAGTGTTTGCAAAGTGAATTGTTGTCACTTGGCGAACAACCTAGTTTTGAGGTGATTCTGTGATGTGCTAAAAGCATATTTCTCATACAGAGAGAAAAGGTGTGTTTCATTCTGAATTGACATTCTTGCATAAATTCTGCCTGCTCTCCAAGTGGAAAAAGCTTGTAGGAAGTTGACTTTTGAAGATAAAACACACAGCCACTCTTTCCCAATGAGAATTGCTTTCTCTTCGCCAATAAGCTTAGCTTTTAAGTGGTCTAGACGGTCAAAAGCATACTTTCTATATAGACAAAAACGTGTGTTTCAGTCTGAAATAGCACACCTTTAGAGAATTCTGTTCGCTCCGAGTCAGTGAAAGCTTGTAGAAGTTGACTTTCGAAGATAAACACACAGCGTACTCACTCTGCAAAGTGAATTGCTGTTATCAGAACAAGCTTTAGTTTTAGGTGGTTGTGACGTAGCATATGTCTCTGTGTAGATGAAGCGCATGCTTCCCAGTCTGAATAGCACAATTTTGGTGAATTCTGTTCGTCGAGCAGGAAAAGCTTGCAGGAAGTTGACTTTGAAAGATCAAAACGCATCAAGCTAGTGTTTCGCAAAAGTGAATTGTTGTTACTTGCGTAACAACCTTAGTTTGGAGGTGGTTCTAGGACGGTAGAAAGCATATTTCTCTACATAGAGAAAATGTGCCTCCCCAGTCTGAATCTCCATTATCCATTGAGCAATTCTGCTCGCTCCGCAAGGGAAAAGCTTGCAGGAAGTTGACTGTGAAGATAACCACACAGCTACTCTTTTCTTCCCAACGAGAATTGCCTCTCCTTCTCGCTTCAATAAGTTTAGTTTTTATGGTCTAGATGGTAAAAAGCATACTTATATAGACAAAACGTCGCTTCCAAGTCTGAATAGCACATTCTTTGCTAATTTGTTCTATAGTGTTGTTGAAGATAAACACACAGCTATGTTTAAGTGAATTGTTTAGTGAACAGCTTAGTTTTAGGTGGTTGTAGACGTAAAGAGCATATATGTCTCTGGGGTAGATGAAGCCGCCATGCATTTCCCAGTCTGAATAGCAATACTCTTTGCGAATTCTGCCCGCCCACGGTGAAAAGCATGGTAGGAAGCGACTTTGGAAGATAGACACACAGCGGTATCGAAGTCTCGCAAATGTGAATTTGCTGTTATTTCGGGAACGAGCTTAGTTTTAGGTGTGCTGCAGTACGTGCAAAGCATACTATCTCCTGTGTAGATGACACGCAGTATGTCTCCCAGTCTGGAATCGCGACATTCTTTGGCTGAATTCTGTCTCGCCTCCGCGAGAAAAGCCGGTAGGAAGTTGACTTTGAAGATAAACACACAGCGTGCTGTGCCCGCAGCGTGAATTGCTGCTATTTGGTAGGAATGTTTAGTTTGTAGGTGGTTGTAGACTTGCAGCATTATATCTCTGTGTAGCTGAAGCGGCATGCTTCCCAGTCTGAATAGCACAATTTTGGTGAAATTCTTGCTTGCGAGCAGGAAAAGCTTGTAGGAAGTTTGATTTTGAAGATAAACACAGCGTCGCTAGTGTTTTTGCAAAGTGAATTGCTGTTACTTGGCTGTAACAACCTCTAGTTTGAGGTGGCCTCTAGACGGTAGAAAGCATATTTCTATAGAGAGAAAAGGTGTGTTTCCCTAGTCTCACTTCCACATTCATTGGCAAATTCTTGCCTGCTCTGTCTTCCCAATGTGAATTTGTTTTTCTTGGAGAATGAGCTTATTTTTAAGTTGTTGTTCTATACGGTATCATACTGGTACTCCCTTATAGAGATAAAAGTGCATTTCCCAGCCTGGCGCAAGTATTACTCTTTTGGCTTAATTTGCATTTGCTCTCGGAATGGTAAAAAGCTTAGTAGGAAGTTGGCTTTTGAAGATAAAACTCTGCTGTGCCACTGTTTCGCGCAGTGAATTGCTATCACGTAAGTGAACACGCTTTTAGTTTTAGTGTTCTAGACTGCAGCGATTCTCTCATATAGACAAACATGAGTTTCCCAGTCTGGAATCACGTATCTTTGCTTAACTTTGCTGGGTCTTTCAGGAATAAAGCTTTGTAGAATTTGACTTTGAAAGATACAGCACAGCCACTGTTCGCTAACGTGGGAATTGCAGTGAAAAGGCATACTTACATAGACAAAACGCACAAGTTACCCAGCCTGAATCTCATAGACTTGAAGCTTAATGATTTGATCCAAGCGGAAAAGCTGTGGAAAGTTGTTCTTTGGAAGATAGACACACAGCTACTGAAGCCTTCAAATGTGAATTTCTGTTACTGGGGAATGAGCTATTTTCAAGTTGTTCTATACTGTAAAAGTATACTTCTAATAGACAAACGCGTGCTTAGTCTGAATCGCATATTACTTTTGAGTATTCTTTCACTAGCGGGAAGAGATTGTAGGAAGTTGACTTTGAAGATAAACACACAGCAACTGTTTCCAATAGTGAATTGCTGTTACTTGGTGACCAAGCTTTGTTTTAGGTGGTTAGATGGTAAAGCATATGTCTCTGTGTAGATGAGCGCTGCTTCTAGTCTGAATAGCACAATCTGTTCTTCCAGCAGGAAAAGCTTGTGGGAAGTTGACTTTGAAGATAGACACACAGCTACTGTTTCCAAATGTGAATTTGTGTTATTTGGGAATGAACTCATTTAAGTTGTTCTATACGAGGAAGTTGACTTTGAAGATAAACACACAGCAACTGTTCTAATAGTGAATTGCTGTTACTTTGCGACCAAGCTATTTTTAGGTGGTTGTAGATGGTAAAAGCATATGTCTCTGTGTAGATGAAGCGTATGCTCGTCTGAATAGCACAATTTGTTCGCCCGAGCAGAAAAGCTTTCTGAAGTTGGACTGAAGATAGACACAGCTACTGTTTCCCAATGAATTTGTGTTACTTGGGGAATGAACCCATTTTTAAGTTGTTCTATATACGTAAAAAGTATACATCTCCTTATAGACAAAACGTATGCTTTCCAGTCTGAATGTTATATTCTTTTGCTTAATTTCTGTTGGTCCTGAAACATAAAAAGCTTGTAGGAAGTTAATTTAAAGATAAACACACAGTTAATCTTTTTCGCATAGTAACTTGTTGTTACTTGGCGAATAAGTTTAGTTTTATTGTTCTAGATGGTAAAATGCGTTTTTCTATATAGACAAAACATGTTTCCCAGTCTGAATCGCATAATTCTTTTGGCTAATTGGTTGGCTTGCCGGTGCTTGGGGGGTAGTTTCATTAGTGAATTGTTGTTACTTGCGACCGCCAGTTTTTAGGTGGTTGTAGACGGTAAAAGCATATGTCTCGTGTAGATGAAGTGTAAGCAAGCCCAGTCTGAATAAAGGCATACTTGGTGAATTTGTTCATTCGGCAGGAAAAGTTTGCAGGAAGTTGACTTTGAAGATAGACACACAGCTACTGTTTCCCTAAATGTGAATTTGTGTTACTTGGGGAATGAGCCTATTTTTTAAGTTGTTCTATATATGTAAAAAGCATACTTTCTCCATAGACAAAACGTATGCTTTCCCAGTCTGAATCGCACATTCTTACGATTCTGGTTCACCCCGAATAGTAAAAGTTGTAGGAAGTTGGCTGAAGATAAACACACAGCTATTGTTTCACAAACTAAATTGCTGTTGGTACTTACAACAAGTTTAGTTTTAGGTGCTTGTGGCGTAAAAAAGCATTATCAGCAGAGAGAAAACGCATGCTTTCAGTCTGGAATAATAGGGCACATTCATGGCTCTGTTCGGCCCATGGAAAAGCCTGTAGGAAGTTGATATTGAAGATAGAAACACAGCTACTGTTTCCCAAAGTGAATTGTTGTTACCTGGCAAATATAAGGTTTTAGGTGGATTAGAACCAAAAGCAATACTTATCTATATAGGACAAACGCAGTGTTTCCCAGTCTGAATCCCCACATTCTTTTGGCTTAATAGTATTCGCCCGAAAGGCGAGAAAAGCTTGTAGTAAGTTGACTTTGAAGATAAACACAACTAGTTTTTCGCCGCAAGTGAATTGCTGTTACATGGTGAACAAGCTTAGTTTTAGGTAAGTTTAGACGGTGTGTGCATTTTTCATATAGACAAAACATGTGTTTCCCAGTCTGAATCGCTTCAATTCATAGTCTTGTTCATTTCCAGGGGAAAGCTTGTTGACTTTATGATAAATCCAGGGAAAGCTTGCTGTTAGGAAGTTGGTTCTAGAAGTAAATGCATACTTTTCATTAAGATAAACAATTCCAGGTTATTGTTTGCAAAAGTTAATTGGAAGTTGACTTCAAGATAAACACTAGGTTATTGCTCAAAGTTTAGGCTTAGTTTTAGGTGCTTCTAGATGGTAAATGCATACTTTTCCTATAGACAAACATGTGTTTCCTGTCTGAATCAAGTTCAATCTTGGCGAATCTCTGTTCGCTCTGAATGGTAAAAGCTTAGAAGTTGGCTTTGAAGATAAAACACACAGCTACTTTTTCACAGTTAATTGCTGGTACTTATGAACAAGCTTAGTTTTAGGTGCTTGGCAGTAAAGCATGTTTGTACAGAAAACACGTGCGTTTCCCAGTCTGAATAGCATTCTTTGGGTGGGAAATTAACCGGCAGGAAGCTTGTAGGAAGGACTTTTGAAGACAAAAACACTAGGTTAGTGTTTTGCAAAGTGAATTGTTGTTACTGGAACAAACTTAGTTTGAGGTGGTTCTAGACGGTTAAAAGCATATTTATATAGAAAAGGTGTAGTTTCATCTGAATTGATATTTTGCAAATTTCCACTGTTCCGTGGGAAAGTTTGTAGAAGTTGATTGAAGATAAACATATAGCTACTTTTCCAATGAGAATTGCTTCTCCTTCGCCAATGTTTAGTTTTAAGTGGTCTAGACGGTAAAAAGCATATTTATAGACAAAAAACGTGTTTTCCCAGTTGAATAGTACATTCTTTTAGAGAATTTGTTCGCCCTCGAAAGAGGAAAAGCTTGTAGAAGTTGACTTTTTGAAGATAAACACACAGCTGACCGTGTTTGCAAAGTGAATTGCTGTTATTTGTGAATGCTTAGTTTTAGGTGGTTGTAGACGGTAAAAGTATATGTCTCTGTGTAGATGAAGCTGCGTTTCAGTCTGAATAGCAACAATTTTGGTGAATTTGTTCATCCGAGCAGGAAAAGTTTGTAGGAAGTTGAATTTGAAGATAAACAGCACGTTAGAAAGTGAATTGTTGTTACTTGGCTTAACAACCTTATTTGCGAGGTGGTTCCTAGACGGTAGAAAGCATATTTTATATAGAGAAAATGTGTGTTTCCCAGTCTGAATCGACATTCATTGGCAAATTCTGCTCGTTCCGTGCGGGAAAAGCTTGTAGGAAGTTGACTTTGAAGATAACCAATAGCTACTCTTTTCCAATGAGAATTGCTTCGCCCCTTCTCAATAAGTTTAGTTTTAAGTGGTCTAGATGAAAAAGCATACTTCTATATAGACAAAACGCGCTTCCAAGCCTGAATAGCACATTCTTTTTGGCGAATTTTGTTCATCTAGCAGGAAAAGCTTGTAGAAATTGACTTTAAGATAAACACAGCTACTGTTTTGCAAAGTGAATTGCTTCTACTTGGTGAACAGCTTAGTTTTAGGCGGCTGTGACGGAAAGATATATATATGTCTCTTCAGTAGATGAAGCGTATGCTTCCCAGTCTGAATAGCAATAATTTTGGTGAATTTCTGTTCGGCCCTGAGCAGGAAAAGCTTGTAGGAAGTTGAATTTGAAGATAAACATTATTGCAGCCACAGTTTCGCAAAGTGAATTGTTGCTATTTGAACATGCTTTAGTTTTAGGTGGTTGTAGATCGGTAAAAAAAGCATATATCTCTGTGTAGATGAAGCGTATGCTTCCAGTCTGAATAAAGGTTGCACTTTGAATTCTGTCCCGAGCAGGAAAAGCTTGTAGGAAGTTGAATTTGAAGATAAACACACAGCGACAAGTTTCGGCAAAGTGAATTGCTGTTATTTGTGAACAAGTTTTAGTTTTTAGGTGGTTGTAGACTGTAAAAAGCATATATCTCTGTGTAGATGAAGCGCAAGTGCTTTCCAGTCTGAATAGCACAATTTTGGTGAATTGCCTGCCTTGTTAGGAAAAAGCTTGTAGGAAAGTTTACTTTTGAAGATAAACACGCTGCTAGGGGTGTTTTGCAAAGAAGGTTACTACTTAACAACCTTAGTTTGAGGTGGTTCTAGACGGTAGAAAGTATATTTCATAGAGAAAAGGTGTTTTGTCTGAATCGTATATTCATTGGCAAATGCTCGCTGCTCCGTGTTTCCCAATGTGAATTTGTTTTTCTTGGAGAATGAGCTTATTTTTAAGTTGTTCTATAATGGTAAAAATCACATTTCCTTATAGAGAAATGTGCATTTCCAGTCTGAATCGCATATTCTTTGCGTAATTTGTTTGCTCTGAATGGTAAAAGCTTGTAGGAAGCTGGCTTTGAAGATAAACTCACAGCTACTGTTTCCAAAAGTGAATTGCATTACGCGGAACACGCCATTTTTAGGTGGTTCTAGACTGTAAAAGCGCATTTTTCTAGTAGACAAAACATGTGTTTCAGTCTGAATCATCACATTCTTTTTGGCTAATTCTGTTGGCTCTGAGGGATTAAAGCCAGAACTTAACTTAAGATAAACATGACAGCGACTGTTTGCCAAACGGAATTGCAGAAAGCATACTTCTCTATATAGACAAACGTATGCTACTCCAATCTGAATCTATACTCCATGAATTTATTTGTTCCAAGCGGGAAAAGTTTAGAAGCTATTGCCTGAAGATAGACATTACGCTACTGTTTCAAATGAATTCTGTTACTGGGGAAAATGAGCTTATTTTCGTTGTTCTATTAATGCAAAAAAGCATACTTATAATAGACAAACGTTGCTTCCCAGTCTGAATCGCATTACTTTGGAGTATTCTGTTCACATAAGGGGAAGAGATTGTAGGAAGTTGACTTTTGAAGATAAAACAGCAACTGTTTCCATTAGTGACTGTTGTTACTTGAGGGATCAAGCTTTTTTGGTGGTTGTAGATGGTAAAAGCATATGTCTTGTGTAGATGAAGCGGGCTTTAGTCTGAATAGCACACCTCTGTTCGTCCATATGAAAGCTTGTAAGTTGACTTAAAGATAGACACAGCCATTGTTTCCTAAATGTAATTCTAGTTACTGGGGAATGAACTCATTTGTTGTTCTATACGTAAAAGCATATGATCTCCATAGACAAACGCAAGGCTTCTTAGTCTGAATTCCATATTCTTGGCTAATTTGTTATTCAAGATAAAAGCTTGTGGTGAGTTAACTTAAAGACAACACACAGTTAATCTTTCGTATATAAATTGCTGTTACTTGCCAATGTTTAGTTTTATTGGATTCTAGATGGTGTGATTTCTTTCATACAGACAAAACATGTGTTTTCTCAGTCTGAATCACATATTCTTTGGTGAATTGCTGTTTTGCTAAGAGGTAGAAAAGAATGGTTACTTGAAGGTGACTTGAAGATAAAAAGCATATGTCCTTCGTGTTTCAGTCTGAAAGTTTGTGAATTTTGCCCCGCCCTGGGGTTTGACTTTGAAGATAGACACAGCTTACTTTTTGTGAATTTAGTTGGGGAATGAGCTCATTTTGTTGTTCTACGGTAAAAAGCATACTTTTTCTATATAGACAAAACGTGACTTTACCAGTCTGAATCACACATTCTTTGGCGAAATCTGTTCGTTCCAAGTGGGAAAAGATTGTAGGAAGTTGAATTAGAAGATAAACATGCAGCTAGTGTTTCCAAAAGTGAATTGCTGTTCCTTGGTGAGTAACCTTACTTTTAAGTGGTTCTGGACAGAGAAAGCCTACTTTTCTATATAGACAAAAACATGAGTTTCCCAGTCTTAGTATCTAGAACGCAAAAAAGCATTCTATGGCTAATTCTGTTCATTTCCAAGCAGGAAAATCTTTGTAGGAAGTTGACTTTGAAGATAAACACACAGCTAGTGTTTCCCAAAGTGAATTGCTGTTACTTGGCTAGTAACCTTACTTTTAGGTGGTTCTGGACAGAAAAAGCTTACTTTTCTATGTAGACTCAACATGAGTTTCCCAGTCTGAATACACATTCTTTGGTGAATTCTGTTCGTTTCAAGTGTGAAAAGCTTGTAGGATGTTGACTTTGAAGATAAACCCACAGCTAATGTTTCCCAAAGTGAATTGCTGTGACTTGGCAAATAAGCTTAGTTTTAAGAGGTTCTAGACAGGAAAAAGCATTCTTTTCTATACAGACACAACATGGGTTTCCCAGTCTGAATCGCACTTTCTTTGGCGATTTCTGTTCATTCCAAGCAGGAAAAGATTGCAAGATGTGGACTTTGAAGATAAACACTCAGCTAGTTTTTCGCAAAGTGAATTGCTGTTACTTGGCGAGTAACCTTACTTTTAAGTGGTTCTGGACAGAAAAAGCCTACTTTTGTATATAGACAAAACATGCGTTTCCCAATCTGAATCGCACATTCTTTGGCAAATTCTGTTCCTTCCAAGCTGGAAAAGCTTGAAGGAAGTTGACTTTGAAGAAAAACACACAGCTAGTGTTTTGCAAACTGAATTGCTGTTACTTGGCAAATAAGCTTAGTTTTATGTGGTTCTAGACAGGAATAAAGTATACATTTTTATATAGAGAAAACATGCGTTTCCCAGTCTGAATGGAACATTACTTGGAGAATTCTGTTCCTTCCAAGTTGGAAAAGCTTGTAGGAAGTTGACATTGAAGATAAACACACAGCTAGTGTTTTGCAAAGTGAATTGCTGTTTACTTGGTGACTAAGCTTAGTTTTAAGTGATTCGAGACGGTAAAAAGCATACTTTTCTATATAGACAAAACATACTTTTCCCAGTCTGAATTGAACATTCTATGGCGAATTCTGTTCCTTCCAAGCGGGAAAAGCTTGGAGGAAGTTAACCTTGAAGATAAACACACAGCTAGTGTTTCCCAAAGTGAATTGCTGTTCCTTGGCGAATAAGCTTAGTTTTAAGTGGTTATAGACGGTAAAAGCATATTTTTCTATATAATCTAAACATGCGTTTCACCATCTGAATTGCAAATTCATTGGCGATTTCTGTTTGTTCCAAGAGGGAAATGCTTGGAGGAAGTTCACTTTGAAGAGAAACACACAGTTAGTGTTTCACAAAGTGAATTGCTGTTACTTGGCAAAGAAACTTAGTTTTAAGTGGTTCTAGACAGTAAAAAGCACACTTTTCGATATAGACACAACATGAGTTTCCCAGTCTGAATCGCACATTCTTTGGTGAATTCTGTTTGTTCCAAGCGGGAAAAGCTTGTAGGATGTTGACTTTGAAGATAATCCCACAGCTAATGTTTCACAAAGTAAATTGCGGTTACTTGGTGAATAAGCTTAGTTTTATGTGGTTCTAGACAGGAAAAAGCATACTTTTCTATACAGACACAACAAGATTTTCCCAGTCTGAATCGCACATTCTTTCGAGAATTCTGTTCGTTCCAAGAGGGAAAAGATTATAGGAAGTTGACTTTGAAGAAAAACACACAGCTAGTGTTTCCCAAAGTGAATTGCTGTTACTTGGTGTGTAACCTTTCCTTTAAGTGGTTCTGGACGGAAAAATCCTACTTTTCTATATAGACAAAACATGCGTTTCCCAATCTGAATCGCACATTCTTTGGCGAATTCTGTTCGTTCCAAGCTGGAAAAGCTTGAACGAAGTTGACTTTGAAGAAAAACACACAGCTAGTGTTTTGCAAAGTGAATTGCTTTTACTTGGCTAATAAGCTTAATTTTAAGTGGTTCTAGATGGTAATAGCATACTTTTCTATATAGTCAAAACATGCGTTTCCTAGTCTAAATCGCACATTCTTTGGCGAATTCTGTTTGTTCCAAGAGGGAAAAGCTTGCAGGAAGTTTACTTTGAAGATAAATACACAGTTAGTTTTTCACAAAGTGAATTGCTGTTACTTGGCAAATAAGCTTAGTTTTAAGTGTTCTACACAGGAAAAAGTATACTTTTCTATATAGAAACAACATGAGTTTACCAGTCTGAATCGCACATTCTTTGGCGAATTCTGTTTGTTCAAAGAAGGAAAAGCTTGTAGGAAGTTGACTTTGAAGATAAACACACAGCTAGTGTTTCCCAAAGTGAATTGCTCTTACTTGGCAAATAAGCTTAGTTTTAGGTGGTTCTAGACGATAAAAGCATACTTTTATGTATAGTCAAAACATGCGTTTCCTAGTCTAAATCGCACAGTGTACACAGAATAGCTTTGTTTGGAATTAGCTAAAGTGATAGGTTTGGGTCTTGCTTTACTAACAGTGTTGTTTGTAGCAGAAAAAGTTCTATAAAAGCACACATCATGCTTAACCTAATAGTATTATCCAGAGCAATGACCAATTTCTTTAATATACTCATCCATTATTAATGGACTTATTTATGGTTCAGGTGCTGGGCACATTTATACATCTGGGTGAGATTGCAAATTTGGTGTCCCCGCCAGCGGGGACCCGGTTATTCAGGGTCCCGAAGAGGCTTTCTACCTGTGGGCCAAAATGGGGGTGAAGAGAAGAAGGAGACCAAGCAAGATTCTGTTGTCAAGGTCTCGTTTATTGAGAGAAATGTACAGCATTTAAAGCTCTGAGGCAGGAATAGAAGCAGGAACTGAAGTTTAGGGTGGGGGAGTTTGGGAAGTGCCCAAGGATATAAGGTGAATCACTACACTGCAAGATATCCTCCCATAACAAAGAGGCAACAGTCTTCCGGGGACATGTTCTTTGAAAAGGTGGAACCCTTCTTAGGAATCTGCTCACGGACTTCCGGTGTTTTGCTCAGGCTGAAACATCCTGTCATTGCTCCCAGGGTCTTCCTGGGAGAGGCTCTTAGTTCAACAATCTCAAGTCTGTATGGCAGTCATTTCAAGGTTAAACCTCTGTGGCCATGCAGCCCAGAGTCAAGTAGCCACCTTGAGCTATGCAGTCACAAAGCGGCTAGGCCCAAATCCAATACGGCTCACTACAATTTGGTTTGGATATTACAAATGTTGGTGAGCAGTTTTTCTATCGAAACCGGAATTATGTTCTGTAAAGCAGTTACTACTGACAAAAATTGAGCTCAGGTTTTTTAGTTGAAGGTGCACTTGTTTCATGACAAGTAGAAAATAATGCTGTTAGACTGTTTTTACCTGTGCATAAAAGAAAAATTTTAATGTTTAAGATAAAGTGCCATTATAGTATATAAAAATGTTTATATAGGGTTGGGGATTTAGCTCAGTGGTAGAGCGCTTGCCTAGGAAGCGCAAGGCCCTGGGTTCGGTCCCCAGCTCCAAAAAAAATATTTATATAATGTGCATATATTTGTGTGTGTGTGTGTGTGTGTGTGTTTGTGTGCACGCGCGTGTCCGCGCGCACGCATGTATGTATGTATGTAGTGTATAGATGAGATCATCTAGCTACACTGACTTAGTTTCTGGATATGGGAAACAGGAAACCAAACTTTCTAAAAATGATTAGTAAGTTTTTGTTTAATCAAATGGCTGGCAGAAACTTGAAATTTCTTTAACATATTAGTTTTAAGTTCTATAGAAAGTTCTTTTAGGAAAGAAAAAATAACCATTCCAAGAAACTTCTTTTCTGTTTTTCCTGTTATAGTGAGCTGCATAGTTCTCCTAAGCCAGGAGGTGGACTTCATCCTCCTTACCACTTTCTAACAGAGAATAACCCACTTTGGGGCTTCAGGGGTTTTTTTTTTTTTTTTTTTTTTTAAAGATTTATTCATTTATTATATATAAGTACACTGTAGCTGTCTTCAGATACACCAGAAGAGGGCATCGGGATCTCTTTTACAGATGGTTGTGAGCCACCATGTGGTTGCTGGAATTGAACTCATGACCTCTGGAAGAGCAGTCGGGTGCTCTTAACCGCTGAGCCATCTCTCCAGCCCCCTCCTTACCACTTTCATCCTTGCCTACCCCAGGGACTGTGTGACAAGGTAACAGAATGGTTTACATTTATTAAAACATGATACCGTGAGTTTATTGTGACGCGTTTTTGTCTGAACACTGCTGAAGAATAAAAAAACAATTTTACTAGTTTTTGTACTAAGTATAGAAATAATGGCCATTCATGCAGGTGTTTGGAACCTAAATATTTGCACCTGAAAATAATAGAAACCATATTTCCTTAATAAAATTTAAGGAAAATATATTTTAACATAATGATTAAATCTTATTTTAATGCAAACCTAATATCAGATTCATCAGTGAGTAAGAATCCCGATTCTACGCAAAGAAATTGAATTGATTCTGTTTTTTTTCAAGAGATGAAATTGCTTCTTGTGGCTATGAAGGCAGGTATGGAGAAGCTAAGTGAGTTCTATTTCTTAATGGATAGTTGATTTTTTTTATATTTTTAGAAAGATTAAGCCTCGCAATTCAGTTCTACAATTTCCACATATGAAATATATATTACAAAGGAAATATTTTAGTCTGAGTCCTTCATCTATACTACCATGTAAAGAATTTTAAATAACATAATAGTCCCTAGTGATCCTCCAGTGAAAACCAAAATAATAATAATAATAATAATAATAATAATAATAATAGTAATAGTAATAGGCATTGTCATGTTTAGCTTCCTTCAGGTATAAAATGATAAGAAATTGAAAGCTACATTTTTCTTTTTCTTTTTCTTTTTTTATTTGAATGGCATTGGCGGGCCTTATTTGTCAATCTTTACAAATAAGAAAAACTCGCCTCACAACTGTTCATAACTGCCCTTCTGGGAAGTCCGTCTCTTCAAGGACACAGTCACATACATTCAAGAAAACACACAGAAAATTAAGCTGAAACTCGATTTCCTTCTAAATTAAAAGTAAACGATTTTCTACCATTGCTGATGACCAATGTTGGCATCTGTGTGGTGGGTAAAATGAAGCAGGCAGCCGATGGGGGTCAGTGCTTAAATCTATTGATGGGGGTGGATCCAGACACCTATGGGGATGCTGCCACAGGCAGCCAGCGACTAGAGATATTACTCAACAGACAGTTTTCTGAGGGAGCAAAGCTTAAGTTACTGGGGGGTTGGCACTCTCTATGATCAGCGAAAAACCTATGAACTCTTAACTCCTTGGGGTCAGTGAGAAAGACCAGGGAAGAGAGAAAATTCACACACACACACACACACACACACACACACACACACACACACACACACACACACACAGAGAGTTGGTGGTAGAAGGAACAGTGTTCCAGCCCATCATACACAAGCCTTAACAGATACATATAGTTGATGGATGCCCTGACCCTTGTGCTTTCTTCTTTGTTCCATCAATTATACATCCCAGCAAAATCTTTCAAGCAGCATTAAATTGCAATGTAATTGTTTTAGTTTTCTTCTAGACAAAGACAGGGGTAATTATTTCATTATTTATCCTTAAAAAGTATTCTTAAAAGACTCACAGATCTAACCACTTATATAAAAATCAGTCATATCTACTTTAAGTCCTCAGAATGAGTATCTACTCAAGAGCAATTCTTAATAAATCTCATCAGGAAGCTGAGGGCAAAAATGTGTATAAGAAATCAATTGTTAGTGCCAGATATGTTGGCCAGTGAATGATTTGAGGCACCTTAGAATTTTCCATAATTCTTAGATTATGAGGAACATGCTGGCAGTGAACAGAGCAGAACTCCATAACAGCATAACAGCATCAAGTCCTCAGGACACATAGCTCTCAGGACACATAGTCCTTGGAGCTGTCACACTGAGTCGCACCCACACGACTGTGGTAATGGGGAGGGGGGCGGGAGGGGAGGGTGCATACTAGATCCTATCTCCATTTTAAACTTGATATTTAAATGGTTTATTTTATTTACATGAAAAATGCATGAAGCTTGGGATTTGCTTCTCAATAACTTAAGAAGTTTCTTATTTGTTTGTAGTTCTCTGTGGTGATGTGAATGTTAAGAAAATCCCAGAAGCCACTGAGTACTAACAGAGTATTATTTATTCTTCTGCTCTTAGCAAGAGGGCAAGAAACACCTGTAGCTGTTTCTTAAGCAGGAATATGTTCAGTGAATTTCTTTAGTGTTTTACAGTTTTCATGGCACATATTCCTTTGTCATATTTATTTCAAGTATTTTGTTGTTGTTTTGTTTTAGTTTATTGAGAATAGTATTGTCCCCTTGCTTTCTGTGTTTGTCTTTTGTATATTAAAAAGGATACTGATTCCTGTGCTTTAACTTTGTGTTTTTCAACTTTTATCAATATTTATCAGCTCTAGGAGATTTTTTTATGATTTAGTTTTTATGTATAGAATCTTAAAACCTGAAAATAAACATATATTGATTTCTTCCCTTCTCATTTGTATTTGCTTCATTACCTTGACTTGTTTAATTGCTTGACCTAACACTGTAAGAAGTATGTTGAGAAGTGAGAAGAGTGAACATCCTTGTCTTGGTCCTGATTCCAACACAAGTACTTTGAATTATTCTCTCTTTTGGATGACTTTTGCTGTATATTGCCTTTATCAAGTTGAGATAAATCCCTTGTATCCCTATTCTCTGCAAGACGTTCCTCACAAATGGAGGCTGTATTTTATCAAAGGTCTTTTATGTATGCAATAGGGTGGTACTTGTACTTATGTGGTAGATTATGTTAATTCTCATGTATTGACGCTTTCCTCCATCTCTGGGATGAAGTTGCCTTAAGCCTAATGGGAAATCTGTTTGTGTTACTGCATTTGGTTTACACGTATTTTATTAATGCCTTGTGCACCTATGGTCATCAGAGATGTTGGTGTATGACTTTCTTTTCCGGTTGTTTGGTTTCAGCATCAGGATTAGACTCCCAGTAAATGTTTTCTAACTGTTTTTGGAATATCTTACCTTTTCAACTTTGACAATGTGGTGGCCGCCCTTTTCATACTTTTCTTCCCCTACCTTTATATCGGCTCAAATAGGATTCGGGAAGTAATATTGACCTATTGTCAATACAGATTACAGTACTGTGCACACTCAAAAGGTATACTTCTTGGTTCTGAACCATGAATGATCTTGGTTCCATTACTATAGGCGGAAATATTTTCAGAATGAAATCTGCTTCCTAAATGTCATAGTTTAGGGCTCACCTGCTTTGTTTTGCAACATACCCTGTTTTTGCTTTTTGTTTGTTTGTTTTGTTTTGTTTTTTGAAAAACTGCTTTTATTTGTTGTAGCACAAAACTGTTATTTAGCCTATTAATTTAAAATTAATATTTTGTAATTACATCCTTGATTTATATGAAAACAAGTCACTAGACCATTTATTTCACTTCTTAGTGTGTTTTTATTGAATTTCACCAGGTCCATTAATGAACATAAGAGGAAGGACCATGGAAAGGAGTATATCTCTTACATATTCACAGAAGATTATGCCAAGCAGGAATACCGCATATAAGACCTAAATTTCATTAGAAGAACCTGACTGAGGAAGTGAAAAGGAAAGGATGGGAAATAGGAAAACATTTGAAAATAAGGCTGTTGCCAGGTTGGAGAGGAAGGAGGAGATTGAAAATTTAAATTGTGCTACCTGAAACAATGTATTTTCATGGATACAAATATGTCTTTGCCTATTTAAAAAAGTACTAGTTACTATGAGGTAGGATTTATCCATGTCAGTTATGGTACAATATGCTTTAGGAATTTAATTCCTGGGGACTTAAATTGAAAGTTAGTGGTATGGTTATTTAAAAACTCATTAAAAACAATTTAAAAAGAGATAATTTCTCACTGTAATTGTGTACTTTTCTCCATTTCCATTGCTTATATAGATACGTATTACTTCTTCTTACCATCTTTTAAATGATGTTTAGTTACTTATAATAGTTTTTCTTTATGTGAGCATAGTTATAAATACACATGATAGTATAAAATAATACAAAGAATAGTGTACTCTATCTTACTTATCTGTTTGTAAATACTCATTTGTGTGTGTGTGTGTGTGTGTGTGTGTGTGTGTGTGTGTGTGTACTTTTAATGTGAGTGAGGCATGTGCCTTGAGAGTGTGGCGGTTGCTGTGGCAACAGAAGCAAGCAGGTCTTTGTTACCTAAGGATGATGTCATTGCTGGATTCAGAGGCTAGCTGTAAACCACTTCTGATGATAACATACCTCCCTTTTTCTTATCATAGAGAGAAGAAAAAAGGGAAAAAGGGGAAGCCGATGCTAAAAGGGAAATAGGGGCTTTAGACCTCTTAAACTGCTCCCTGCTGTCTAGGAGCATTATCAGTTTTGGGGTGTAGCTGACTTTCACCATCCGGGCCCACTTGATAGTTGTGTAAAAGGAACTGTTTGACTTTTTGGTTAGAAAATTTTGAATTTGTCTTTGAAGGAATGTGGAAACAAGATTAATGAAGGAAAATGGGGAAAGAGGCAAAGATTAATGGAGAGCAGAGGTTAAGAGCAAAGAGGTCCTGAGTTCAATTCCCAGGGTGGCTCAAAATCTGTAATGGGATGTTCTCTTCTGAAGTGTCTGAAGATGGCTACAGTGTACTAACATATAAATAAAATAAATAAGTTTTAAATAAAAAAGAAAAAGAAAAAAAAGAAGGGCAGTATCGTATTTCCATGTAGGGTTTTGAAAAACCCAGGAATTGGAGGCCTCATACTCTTCCCTGCATTTCTGGATGTCTGATTGCAGCTGATGGAATTTATTTCTTACTGCCCCAGATTCGTTAACATAGAAACAGCATTCTTCCTGGTGAAACAGACAAAGATCACCTTCTTTAGTTGTCAGGATATCTAATCCCTGTCAGTTCTGAAGCACAACTGCTGCCAAAGAATCGATCTTTTTCTGGATGATGAGCATGGTTTCATACATTCCTTGGAATCGGTTGCAAGCTGGGATAAGAATTTCTGGTATAGGGTTAGGGAAGTCTTCGGCCCTGCTGTTCCAGTGCCAGCACCTGTAGCTACTCCTGCAGCAACCAGGAATGGCACAACCTGCAGTGCCCTCTTATGCTGGACAGGTATATGTCAAAAACTGGAATTGGTAGAGATTCTTTGCCATGTATTACTCCTAGTTCAGGGAAGGAACACCAGTGTGCAAACTCTTCCTGACCAGCTGGCAGGTAGGTGATGATATATACCAGTGCCACAGAGAATTGACGTGTTTTGGACTGCAGGGCACTGCGGCAGAGATGGGGTATCAAGGATGGTGGTTCTCTTGCAGTCTAGGGAACTGAGTTTTCCTTCAGAACATGTCCTGGATGTCATAAAACTGTCAAACCAATAAGAGGGATATAAAAAAGTATGGGGCGATGGCAGCATCGGAGTCAGGGCAGCTGATAAAAGCTGAGGTAAGGTTATTGGGCAGTATCACTAGAGAGGCTGTAATTGGCAAATGTGAATTAGTTTCAGGGGGGTACTGCGTAGCTAGCAGTCTTTAAAGTGACCAGGTTGGGTGCCAAAAGGAGTTGGTACACCAAGGTCAGGGTCTGAATCAAAAGGCTAAATGACAAGTTAGTACCATTTGTGAGGGGGGATGTCAAGGACGTAAGGACCTGGAGGAGTGTTTGATTATTTCTCCTATTTTTCCGATATCTAGAGTTTGGGAAATTGGACAAAATTTCTCTGGATGTGGATAGTACTCACTGGAGACCCTGCTTGGTTTTTACATTAGAGCTTACCAACAACTCCTGTTTTCTACCTGAGATTCCATGGGTCTGGTATATAGAAGAGCAGGGTCTTGCATTGCTGACAGAAGTGATTGGTCCTTGATCCTAACATATGTATCTGGAACGACCAATATGGGCAGCCTCCATATTTGTCTGGCCATTTTTTGCAATCATCTTTTGTCTGGTCAAAGAGGAAGCAGACAAAGAGAACATAATATGTAGAAGGAATGACAGATATAGGGATGACAGCAATTTGGATTGGCTCCCAGCATGGAGCGGTTTCCTGATCCTATTGGGAAAGTCTGTTTGTTATCAGTGGGGATTCCTTGAACCTCGAATCTCTAGATGTAAGTGATACCATGGATGGAAACGATCAGATGAGAAGCCCAGGTCTAATCCAGTGGAGTGGAGCGCAGATGCTAGAGTGGAGTCTCATTCTTCTGGGATTGGGCACAAGGTGGGTGGTCTCAACATCTTGTGGAGCTTAAGAGAGCAGGGTCCATGAAGGGGCCTACCATTTAGGAGAGACAGCTAAGAGCTGCTGATCTGGAGGGGACAGAAGAACTTGGTCTCAAATGTTGATAGGTAGTGGACAGGAGACAGCGTGTGGCCTTAGTCAGTGGTGGTCAGTAAAGTTCCATAGGAGAGAAAGGGGGTGACAAAGTAATGGGGTAAGTCAATGGTCTAGGGGGGAGGGGGAGCGCATTTACTTGAAAGACCAGGAGTTAGTACTGACATCCGTACACGAGTTTGAAAGGTGAGACAAAGAGAGGTCACTTGGGGAGAGCTTGTAGCCTAAAATTAGCCAGAGGTAGGAGTTTTGCCCAATCGAAGTTCCTGTGACAGTTTGACAAGAGTGGATTTTAGGGAGCAGTTAGTTCTTTCTACCTTACCTGAAGATTGAGGGTGGTATGGAATATGAAAATGCCAGGTCATGTCTAGGGCCTTAGACAGGATTTGAGAAATTTGGGAAGTAAATTCGGGACCATTGTCTCACTGAAGGGAGGCTGAGACACCAAATTGGGGATGATCTCTTGGAAGAGGAGCTCAGAAACTGTCTGAACCCTTTTGTTAATTGTTGGATATGCCTCCACCCACCCCGAGAATGTGTCAATCAAAACTAGGAGGTACTTGGCACATTTGGCATGTGGGTAAAGACAAGTTGCCAGTCCGTTCCAGGAAGGGAACCTCTGTCCTGATGTAGAAGAAGGGGTGCTACAATACCAGAGGTTGAAGTCTGACATTTGACAGACTTTGGAAGAGGCAGTGATGGATTTTAAGAAACTTAAGTCCTTAGGAGTAGGCTTCAGGTGGGTTTTAACAAAATAAGACAATGCCTTGCTGTTAGGATGAAAGATGTGGCGAAGATAGGACAGAGTTCGATGAGTGTTAGGGAGTGAGAGTGTGGATGTGGGTTGCAGTGTAAGAATGTCCTGGGGAGGGTGAGACATGTGTAGGCCCCTAAGGGCCGCAGCTCTGGCTGCCTCTTCAGCTCCATTGTTCCCCTTGGAGACAATAAGAGTCATTCGTCAGGTGGGATCTGCAGTGGACAAACCCAATAGCTGTGTGAAGATGGGAGGCCTTTAGCATGGCCATAATTTGGTTTGCATTAGTTACTGATCCTCCTTTAGTCATAAGTACCCCATGCTCCTTCCAGTTAGTGGCATGGGTCAGGATGATATGGAAAGCATGTTTAGGATCTGTGTAGATGTTGAAGGATTGTCCCTGTGCCATTTGGAAGGCATGGGTAAAGACTACTACTTCAGCCTGTTGATTGGTGGTATGAGCAGGAAGGGCCTGTGCCTCAGTGTCTGACACTATGGGGTAGCTGGCTCTTATGGCTCCTTCATGTAGAAAGGAGCTTCCATCTGTATACCAGGTGTAGACAGTCTGAGGCAAATTGCCCTCCTGTATGTGAGAAGGGTGAGGTAATAATTCCTCTAAGGTTTTAGTGCAGGGATGAGATAAGGAGTGGTTAGTATTTGGTGGAAAAAGAAGATTGGAAAGGCAGGTGTGATTGAAAGGTTAGTGTGGAGGCTTCTATTAGTGCTACCTGAAGAGAAAGAACCTTGGAGGGAGGTAGATTCTGTAAACCTTTGAAAGATAGGAGCTGTGACATGTTATAAGAGGAGAAGACCATTATAGGCAACCCAAATGTTAGGTTTTCTTATTCTTGAATAAGGAGTTCAGCAGCTGCTAAGGTACAAACACAAGGTGCCATCCCTGCATGGTTAGATCTAGTTTTTTTGACAGGTATGCTACAGGTACAAAGGAGGGTCCCAGTTGGTGACCTAAATTTCCAAATGTTGGTATCAGGAACTGCTTTTGCCTCCAGCAATGATGTCATCTGGTCACCTGAGCATCTGTTGTCAAGGCAACGGTCATCCATTTCCAGCATACATTTCATGTTACAGTTACACCACATTTCACATAAAAGACAGATCCTTTCTGCCCTCTTCCACTTGTCTCTCCTCTCTTCCCTTTTTCTCCTCTCTTTCTCTCCTACCTCTCTTAACCCCTTGGCCTTTGTCTCTACCATTCCAATAAACCTCTCCATGTGGAGCCCTGTTGGCCTGGTGTGGTTTGTCCAGACGTGAGCCATAGAGCCTCTCTGTAAAAGACAATGTAAAAGGTGGTATGTGTATGGCTACTTAAAAAGACAACCAAAAGCCATCAGTGGCTGAACAAAGAGGAAAGTGAAAGGAAATGGATTCATGGGCGTTCAATCAACCTGATAACATTTTACATCTTATGCCCAGGTTTGGTGCCATTGGAGAACAACCTATAGTATAGTTGGTGACCTCCAAAGGAGCTGGGAGTTGGGTTGAATCTTGTGAAACGATCAAATACAGAGAACTCATTCTGAACCGTACAGATTCCATAGGATGCTTTATGCTAAGAAATATAATGTCAGTGCTGGAATATTTTTATTGGTTAAAACTTAGGCTTTAATACCAAAGTACTCATTTTGGTTCAAACTGAATTTGAACACCTGCAGCGTGAAATACCGAAGAGGGCACCATCCCATATTACCCCATGTACCAGCAGGTCACATGGCACCAATGGGTCATTTGGCCCTGGTGGGCTGTTCTCATCTTGACAGACTTTCTGGCCTGTAGCTCCAGCAATCTCTTCACCCAATTTGCTAAGTCACCTTAGAAAGTCACTACCATGACAAACCTCAGACTCGAGCATCCAAATTTATCGGCTGGCTGGGGGTGGGAGGTGGGAGTGGGGCTGTACCTATCTCTGGAAAACAGTTGAGAAGCTGCGTGAAGGCAAACACCACGCAAACTTAGTTTAGAATCAACAGGTAATTCAATCACTGGGTACAACTACTAACATCCTTATTAGTAAGCCATAGTAAATGAAATCCTTCAGTGGCTGATCCTGACTGATCGGAAATCTAAGTGGGAGGCTCTAGTTCATTATATCACCTACCCCAAGTTCTCCCACAATCCAACAATCCACAAGTCCCTTTTCTCATCCTCTCTTTCTCCCTCCAACCTGGAAGTCTAACCTGGAAGTATATGTCCAGTGATTGGTGCCCTGAAATCTTTATTCATTAAGGAAAAGACCTTGCCACAAACACCCACCATATCAAAAACTAATCCATATGAAATAAGCATGGGCATGGTTGATGTGGATACCACAGGTCATATGATAAGGTGAAAAGAGAAAAGAAGATAAGTCTTGGATGCTTCTGATCAAGGTAGCCTTGACTACTCAGTGGTAGTAGTAATAGAGCCTGCCCAGGACAAGGTAAGGGGTGAGAAC
Source organism: Rattus rattus (assembly GCF_011064425.1). Classification (NCBI taxonomy): domain Eukaryota; kingdom Metazoa; phylum Chordata; class Mammalia; order Rodentia; family Muridae; genus Rattus; species Rattus rattus. The sequence goes on along the minus strand of NC_046154.1, from coordinate 153,033,652 downwards.
CTACACATGACCTTTTCCTCTGACTTTCACATGTGTTTCCACACAAAAGGGTGTGCATTCACACATAAATATATACACATCACACACATGCCCCCCCCAGAGACCACATACATTTATAAAGACAGATGTGCAAAAAAGACACCTAACCCGTGGGTATATACCAGCCACACTTGTATATGTGTATATGTGTAGGCATGTGTGTACATATGTCTACTTGAATATTGTAAAATGTTTTTGAGTAATTTAGTAAATATGTAATTTATTTACATGGGTATATAGATGTCTGTCTGACACACAGTTAGATACACATAATAAATGCATAGGTTCTTTGTATATTTGGTTTTGTCATGGAGTATATTGGTTTCTCCATCTTTGTTAATTGACAGTTTTGCTGGATAGAGTAGCCTGGATTTGTGTTCTCTTAGGGTCTGTATGACATCTGCCAAGGATCTTCTGGCTTTAATAGTCTCTGGTGAGAAGTCTGGTGTAATTCTGATAGGTCTGCCCTTATATGTTACTTGATATTTTCCCTTACTGCTTTTAATATTCTTTCTTTGTTTTGTGCATTTGGTGTTTTGACTATTATGTGATGGGACAGATTTCCTTTCTGGTCAATCTATTTGGAGTTCTGTAAACTTCTTGTATGTTTATGGGCATGTCTTTATTTTATTTTCTTTTTTTTTTTTTTTTGGTTCTTTTTTTCGGAGCTGGGGACGAACCCAGGGCCTTTCTTCCTAGGCAAGCGCTTTAAATCCTTCTATTCTTTATTTTCTTTATGGAATTTTTCTATAATTTTGTTGAAGATATTTACTGGACATTTATTTTGGAAAATCTTAGCTCTCTTCTATACCTATTATCCTTAGGGTTGATCTTTTCATTGTGTCTTGGATTTCCTCAATGTTTTGGGTTAGGAGCTTTTTGCGTTTTTCGTTATCTTTGATGGTTGTGTCAGTGTTTTCTGTTATCTTCTGCCGATGAGATTCTCTCCTCTATCTCTTGATTTCTGATTGAAAATACTTGTGTTTCTGACTCCTGATCTCCTTCCTTCTTTTTCCATCTCCAGGGTTGTCATCCTTTGTGCTTTCTTTATTGACTCTATTTCCATTTTTAATTCCTGGATGACTTTGTTCAATTCCTTTACCTGTTAGTTTGTGCTTTCCTGTAGTTCTTCAGGAGATTTCTGTGTTTCCTTTTCAAGGGCTACTATTCCTTACCTGTGTTGTGCTGTATTTCTTTAAGATAAGTATTTATGTCCTACAAAGAATAATAGATCGAAAACTCAAACACAAGGAGGAAAACTAACCCTAGAAAAAGCACAAAAGTAATCTTCTTGCAACAAAACCAAAGGAAGAGAAATACACAAATATAATTCCACCTCTAACAACAAAAAATAACAGGAAACAACAATCCTATTCTTTAATATCTCTTAATATCAATGGACTCACTTCTCTAATAAAAAGACATGGACAAACAGAGTGGATACTTAAAGAGGACTCAGTATTTGCTGCAAACAGGAAACCCACATAAGTGACAATGACAGACATTACCTCAGAGTAAATTGCTTGAAAATAATTTCCCAAGCAAATGATCCAAAGAAAAAATCTGGAGTAGCCATTCTCATATCGAATAAAATCAACTTTCAACTAAAAGTTTTCAGAAAAGATAAGGAAGGACACTTCATATTCATCTAATGAAAAGTCCAACAAGATGAACTCTCAGTCCTGAATATCTATGCTCCAAATGCAAGGGCACTTGCATTCATAAAAGAAACCTTACTAAAGCTCAAAGCATATATTGCATGTCACACAATAACAGTGGGAGATTTCAACACCCCACTTTCATCAATGGACACAGCTCATAGGAACAGAAATTAAACAGAGACATAGAGAAACTAACCTAAGTTATGAACCAAATGGACTTAACAGATATTAATAGAACATTTCATCCTAAAACAAAATATACCTCCTTCTTACAACCTCATGGTACCTTCTCCAGAACTGACCATATAATTGATCACAAAACAGACCTCAACAGATATAAGATTGAAATAATTGCATGCATCCTATCAGATTACCATGATTAAGGCTTGTTTTCAATGACAACAATAGTGACAGAAAGCTCACGTATACATGGAAGCTGAATAACACTCTACTCAATGATAGCTTGGTCATGGAAGAAATAAAGAAATAAATTAAAGACTTTTTAGGATTTAATGAAAATAAAGGTACAACGTACCCAAACTTATGGAACACAATGAAAGCAGTGCTAAGAGGAAAACTCACAGCTCAAAAAGAAATTGGAGAGAGAGCATACATTAGCACCTTGACAGAACACCTAAAACCTCTAGAACTAAAAGAAGCAAATGCACCCAAGAAGAGTAGAAGGCAGGAAATTGTATTAAACTCAGGGCTGAAATCAACCAAGTAGAAACAAAAAAGGAATATACAAAGAATCAACAAAAGTGGGAGCTGGTTTTTTGAGAAAATCAACAAGATAGATAATAAACCCTTAGCCTGGCTAACCAGGGGGCACAGGGTATCCAAATTAACAAATCAGAAATGAAAAGTAAGACATAACAAGAGAATCTGAGGAAATTCAGAAAATAATCAGATCTTACTACAAAAGCCTATATTCAACAATACAGGAAAATCTGTATTGAATGGATAATTTTCTAGACAGATACCAGGTACCAAAGTTAAGTCAGGATCACACAAAGCATCTAAACAGTCCCATAACTACTAAAGAAATAGAAGCAGTTATTCAAAGTCTCCCAACCAAATAAAGCCCAGGACCAGATGTGTTTAGTGCAGAAATCTATCAGACCTTCATAGAAGATGTCATACCAATATGGTGCAAACTATTCCACAAAATAGAAAAGAAGGAACACTAGCCAATTCCTTCTATGAAACCATAATTATGCTTGTTGCTATTCAATATTGGCTGCGCCCGTCCAGAAAGAGCACACCAAACCAATACCAACACGGTTCCATGTGGTGAGATTTAATAATTCCCTTATTAAATACAAGGGGAAGGGGCCAGAGAAAGAACAGAAAAGAGAGTGAGGGTGGAGGGAGTCTGCTTTTATTTGTACTGTGAGGTAAAGATGCCCAGGTGGAGGTGAGACTTGAGCCAAAACGTCTTTTGGGAATGTATGGTGTTACTGCTAAAGGCAACACTTGATACCAACAATGCTTATACCTAGACCACACAAAAAAACAAGAAAGAAAGAGAACTTCAAAGCAATTTCCCTTATGAATATCAAAGCAAATATACTCAATAAAATTCTTATAAACCAAATCCAAGCAACCATCAAAATGATAATCCTTCATGATGAAGTAGATTTCATCCCAAGGATGCAGAGATGCTTGAATATATGGAAATCCATCAATGTAATTCACTAGAGGGGCAGGCAATGAAAGGTACCCTGATTCCTGCTGGAGATAGGTTGAATCCCCAGGACACTTAATGGGGACTGCCGGTGCCTTCCCAATTTCCCAGGATATCAGTTCCCCCGAAAGACCCCTTTACAGAGGTTTGAAACAGACCAGTCATGTAGGGCAATTCTGCCATGACCTTCACCACAGGTCATGTAGACTCAAGACAGATCAGAGGTAGAAGCAGGATCACACCTACAAATAAGTATATGAGGAGGTCTTCCCAAGCTCTCAGGACAAACCAATAGGAAGTACCTTCTGTCAGACACTGACCCATTCACAAAACTATTTAAGCACAATGAAAGGCGTGCAGGAATTATTCCATCGACTACGAGCTTGTTATAAGAGCTGTTACTCTGCCACTTGGAGATGAGATCTGCTCTCAGGAAATTATCACTTCCAGAATCTCCCTTGCACGCCTCACTGGCTAGTCAGTCCCCTGCTGGTTCAGCCCAGCCCAGGTAACCAAAGTGGTAGGCAGTCAGGGTAAGGAGAAGGACGGGCAGTTGGGGTGGCAAAAAAAATGTTCCCCCTCCCTGCCTGAGATCTTTCTTCCTTTACCTGTACCCACACAACTAGCCAGCCTGGTCAGAGTTCACTGTGGAGAGCACTTGGGCACCAGAGCCCTAAAATGTAGTGCTCGAACAATGATCAACAAAACTGCAGTGCTGGAAGGTGAGTCACCTACCACAACTCTGGAGACTAGCAACATATCTTTTCCTGCTGAGTTTTCAGTCAGCACCATCTCAAGCTTAGGTCAAGCTGAATGGGCACCTGAAGGCTCCTGGCCAGAGCTACTCTCTGGGGTTGGCTGAAGGTCCCTCTAGTATCCAGACAACCTGCAAAACAGCCTGCAATCGGTTTTGGCAGACTCCCTATCTAACCTGGTAACGCAGCAGACACTTAAAGCCACAGGGCACCTAGTTCTTTAATCTGCAGAAAGGCTTAACATTTTGAACTTCTGTGGAATCCCCCAAAGCCGATATGCCAAGAGAATGTTCCCATTGGACAAACCGTTTCTCCTCTTTTCTGTGACAGTTCACTGACACACAGGAAAACACAACATTAAAAAAAAAAATTCCTCAGTTCCTGCACCCGCCTCCCCCCCCCCCCCCCACCCCCCGCCGGCAGTGTTGTTGCAGCTTTCCACAGCCCAACACCCACCCTGGGGCAGTGTGGGTTAAGTGTTGTCAAACTTCTAAGTCCTGTATCACCTAGGGGATGTGCCCTGTGGCAGAGCTGATGCTGAAACCCTCAAGGATTAAAAGGAGACACTAAACAGACTGTCTGCTCCTCCCTCTCCCCCAGGGCAGGACTCCATTAAAAAAACAAAGGAGCTTCCATCTGCCTCTCCCCTTACTCCACCTCCCCCCATCCAACTAAGGAGATCTCTCCTTAGAGGTAGTTGTTAAAACAGCCAACCAGATAAAGACCACATTAGGACAGAAGATGTCACCTATAAAGACAATGGAATACCCAAGGAAACCCAGAACCCCACCTCCAAATCACCCACAATTCTAAGGGCCACTGTTGACAGCACACCTAAAAGCTCTAGAATAAAAAGAAATAAATAAACCCAAGAGGAGTAGAAGGCAGGAAATAATCAAAATCAGAGCTGAAATCAACCAAGTACAAACAAAAATGAGTATACAAAGAATCAGCAATACCAGGAGCTGGTTCTTTATGAAAATCAACATGATCGATAAACCCTAAACTAACCAGAGGTCACAGAGAGTGTATCCAAATTAACAAAATCAGAAATGAATAGGGAGGCATAACAGCAGCATCTGAAGAAATTAAAAAAAAAAAAATTAGATCCTACTATAAAAGCGTATATTCAACAAAACTGGAAATTATGGAGGAAATGGACAATATTCTAGACAGATACTGAAAGGAGAATTATACGAATTCTAGGTTTAGAGATACAAAATTAAAAGAATAAACCCCAAAAGGCCACAGATACAAAATTAAAAGAATAAACCCCAAAAGGCCACAGACCCAGGGCTAAGCCCTGCAGCCAGGACTAGCAGGCCATAAAGATAAAGGAGCACAGGAAACACTGTCCAGGCAGGACTGGCAAGCCATAAAAGATAAGGAAAAGGAATGCAGGAACCAGCCTGAGTTAATGGGACTGATTCATGGGACGTCTGGCAGGAAGACATCACTCAGCTCACTCAGGGCCACATTTCAACTAGGTGTCCTCCAGACCCTGATAAGCCCCTGAATTCTAACACGTACTCTTTCTGCTTTGTTCTCACTGCTATGTTTGAATGAGCCAATTATATGTAACCACGCCAAAACCCCCTAGCTTTCTCTATATAACACTCTGACTTTTGAGTTTCGTGGTCGACACCTCTGTCTCCTGCGTGGGATATGTGTCGGCCCGGAGATCTCTGTAATAGGTCTCCGTAATAAACCTCGCCTTTGCTTATTACATCCAAAATGGTCTCTCTGTGTCTGGGGTCCGCGATTTCCCAAGACTTGAGTAAGGGTCTCTCTGCGTGGGATCTTTCAATATCAGGTACCAAAGCTACATCAGGAACAAATAAACCATCTAAATACCCCCATAACTCCTAAGGAAATAGAAGCATTTATTGTTATTAAGAGTCTCCCAACCAAAAAGAGCCCAGGTCCAGATGGATTCAGGTCTGAATTCTACCAGACCTTCACAGACCTCATACTAATGCTATTCAAACTATACTACAGAATTGAAACAGATGGAACACATCTAAATTCCTTCTATGAATTAATAATTGTATAATAAGATTATACAATTAATCTTATACTGAAACCACACAAAGACCCAACAAAGAAAAAGAAGTCCAGACCAATTTCCCTTATTATTATTGATGCAAAAATACTCACAAATGTCTTACAAACGGAATCCAAGAACACATTGAAATGATCATCCATCATAATCAAGTAGGCTTCATTCCAGGGATGCAGGGATTGTTTAATATACGAAAATCCATCAATGAAATCCACTATATAAACTAACCCAAAGATAAGAATGACATGGTCATTTGATTAGATGCTGAAAAAGCATTTGACAAAGTTCAACACCCCTTCATGATAAAAGTCCTGGAAAAATCAGGAATTCAAGGCCCATATCTGTACATAGTAAAAGCAACATACAGCAAACCAGTAGCTAACATCAAACTAAATGGAGAGAAAATTGAAGCAACCCAACTAAAATCAGGAAGTAAACAAGACTGCCCACTCTCTCCCTACTTATTCAATCTAATAGTCGAAGTCATAGCCAGAGCAATCAGACAGTGAAAAGAGGTCAAAGGGATACAAATTTGAAAGGAAGAAATCAAATTATCACTATTTGCAGATGATATGATAGTATAGTTAATTGACCCCCAAAAGTTCCAGAAGAGAACTACTTAACCTGATAAACAACATCAGCAAAGTGCCGGGGTATAAAATTAACTCAAACAATTCAGTAGACTTCTTCTACTCAAAGGATAAACAGGCTGAGAAAAAAATTAAGGAAATGACACCCTTCACAATATTCCCAAGTAATATAAAATATCTTGGTGTGACTTTAACCAAGCAAACGAAAGATCTGTATGACAAGAACTTCAAGTCTCTTAAGAAAAAAATTGAGGAAGAACTGAGAAGATGGAAAGATCTTTCATGCTCATGGATTGGCAGGATTAATATAGTAAAGACGGCCATTTTTCCAAAAGCAATCTATAGATTCAATACAATCTCCATCAATATCCTACTCCATTCTTTATAGAGATAAAAAGAGCAATTTGCAAAACCCAGGATAGCGAAAACTATACTCAACATTAAAAGAACTTCTGTGAGAATCACCATCCCTGACTTCAAGCACTATTACCAAGGAATCGTCATAAAAACTGTATGGGATTGGTACAGAGACAGACAGATAGATCAGTGGAATAGAATTGAAGACCCAGAAATAAACCCACACACCTATAGTCACTTGATCTTTGACAAAGGAGCTAAAACCATCCAATGGCAGAAAGATAACATTTTCAACAAATGGTGCTGGTACAATTGGAGGTCAGCATGTAGAAGAATGCAAATTGATCCATTTTTATTACCAGGTACAAAGCTTAAGTCCAAGAGGATCAAGGCCCTCCACATCAAACCAGATACACTCACACTAAGAGAAGAAAAAATGGGGAAGTGTCTCAAGCACATGGGCACTGGGCAAAATTTACTGAACAAAACGCCAATGGCTCATGCTCTAATATCAAGAATCGACAAATGGGACCTCATAAAGCTGCAAAGCTTTTGTAAAGCAAAAGACACTGTCAATAGGATGAAATGGCAACCAACAGTTTGGGAAAAGATCTTTACCAATCCTACATCTGATACAGGGATAATATCTAAAACATACAAAGAACTCAAGAAGTTAGAATCCAGAGAGTGAAATAACCCTATTAAAAATGGGGTACAGAGCTAAACAAATCATTCTCAGCTGAAGATTATTGAATGGCCAAAAAAACAGCTAAAGAAATGTTCAATATCCGTACTCATCAGGGAAATATAAATCAAAACAACCCAGAAATTCTACCTCACACCATTCAGAAAAGCTAATATAAAAAACTCAGTTGACAGCAGATGCTGGGGAAGATGTGGAGAAAGAGGAGCACTCTTCCATTGTTGGTGGGATTGCAAACTGGTACAACCACTTCTGGAAATCAGTCTGGAGTTTCCTCAGAAAATTGGACATTGAACTGCCTGAGGATCCAGCTATACCTCTCTTGGGCATATACCCAAAAGACGCTCCAACATACAACAAAGACACATGCTCCACTATGTTCATATCAGCCTTATTTATAATAGCCAGAAGCTGGAATGAACCCATATGCCCTTCAACAGAGGAATGGATTCAAAAAAGTGGTACATCTACACAGTGGAGTACTACTCAGCTATCAAAAACAATGACTTCATGAAATTCATAGGCAAATGGAATGAACTAGAAAATATCATCCTGAGTGAGGTTACTCAATCACAGGAAAACACACTTGGTATGCACTCACTGATAAGTGGATATTATCCAAAAAGCTCGAATTACCCAAGATGCAATCCACAGACCACAGGATGCTCAAGAAGAAGGATGACCAAATTCAGATGCTCCCACTCCTTCTTAAAAGGGGATATATATATATATATATATATATATATGTGTGTGTGTATGTGTGTGTGTGTGTGTGTATGTGTGTACATATATGTATATATATGTATATGTATGTATATGTATATATGTATACTAGATAAGATTGATGAAGTTATAAAATGCATCTTGAAAGGAACCGGATATAGATCTCTCCTGAGAGACACATCCAGAGCATGTCCAATACAGAAAGCTAGCAGCAAATCACTGATCTAAGAACAACACCCTTGGAGGGAATTAGATGAAATATTGAAACAGTTGAAGGAGCATGCAACCCCATCAAAACAACAATGCCAACCAAACAGAGCTTCCAGGAACTAAACCAGTTCCGAAAGAATAATCCAGGGCTCCAACCGCACATATAGCAGAGAATAGACTTGTTGGGGCACCAGGGGAAGGGGAAGCCCCTGGTCTTGCCAAGGTTGGACCACCAGTGCAGGGGAATATGGGGGGGAATAAAGTGGATGTATAGGGAGAATACCTGTATGGGGGAGGGGGAGGGGAGGGAATAGGGGCTTATATACAGGAAATTGGGAAGGGGAATAATGTTTGAAATGTAAGTAAAGAAATATATCTAATAAAAATTTTTTAAAAATTAAAATTTAGGAACAAAGAAGATGCCAATGTCAGTTCTGGCTATAATGTTTAGGTCCTGAAATGGAGAAGGGGAGTTAACAAAAGTGAAGACACTGACCACCTTTTGATTTTCAGGCAAGTGGCCACAAATAACTTGAGCCTTCTATATTTATACAATGACAATTGTGCTCACCCAAGCAGTGATATCATTGCTTATATTATTAAAAGAAATCATAATATCCACATTTCAAAAGATCTATCTTTACACAAAACCCCCAATAGTTCCCCTTCCTCCTTCTCCCATTCCTTGGATCAGTTACCACCTAAACTTATTTCCATTAAAAAGCACAATTTCAGCAAGACAAAAGAGATGTCTGGCCAGGCATGTCCTGTAAACAGGAAGACATACCCGTCTGGTAGCAAACATGGTTACATAGTTATGCATGGTGAGAGGCCGAATTAAACATTTGTTGATAAACTATCTTTAGTTATTATCTCCTATCTTAATTCCCTTTTAATTGCAGACAAACAAGTTCATTTTACAAAGCAGATCTTCTAGACATCTTTCTAATATATAGATCTTTGTAAGATGTAATCATTCTAAGAGCCATTTTCAAGTCTGTATCAATCCAACATAATCTCTGTATTTTCCATGTCTCTATTGATCAGATATAGCTTCTTAAAAACAGTTATGTAAGCAGGACCTATCTCTCTCCACAACTGACACAGACTTGCTCAGTGTGACTGGGTACTTCTTATCATATAATAATAAAGATATGATTATAAGTCTCAAATTCCCAGGATTTATGGTAACATCTGGAGGATTGATAGATACAAAAAGAGGTGAAAAACATTTTATCCCTTGAAAGAGTTTTGAGAACAATGTAGAATCATCCACAGGGACTTAGCCTGTGTGACTCCAGATGGCCTTGTCCATGACTGATGAAGTGATACAATTTTGATAATGACTATATGCAGTACAATGAAGGAAAGGAGAGCTTGTAGGGCATGCAAACTTGGTACTAAATATAAAGACCACCAAATTTACCTTGTCAACTGAGAAGCGGTTTCCATGGACTTACCACAGTAGAATCCTGTCACTGAAGTACTCATATGCTATTCCCTGCAGCAGCTACATGGCCACTGCCAGAAAGAGGTAGCACCTCTGTTGAATTATTTCTGATAAATGCATGAGGATCTGAGTGCAGTCTCCAGAGAACATGTAAAAAGTCATGGGACTGTGTTCCAAGCTAATCATCCTGGTGCCTGTGAAATGGAAAAGAAAGAAACCCTGTGGCTTGACAGAGCCCCAGTCTAGCTAAATTGGTAATTCCATGGTCAGCTTGAGACCATGTCACAAAATCAATACAGTAGAGAGTGACTGAGAATGATACCCAGTATTGACCTTTGACCTCCTTATTCACACCTGTGGACATGCACCTGCAGACACATGAACCCCCACACAAACATGTATACACAAAGTACTGCGACCTTATAAGCAGACTCAAGTCTCTTTAGAAAGTTTCATGTCATTTTTTACCCTGTAACATCTTTCATACAGCACACTGTTCCTTATTGTTTGCACTTTATCTTTTCTTAGTTTTAGATATATTATGCCCATTGTCTATCATAATGAATTTCATCTTTAAAAATAACCTCAGAATCATTATATTCATTCAGCTTCCTTGTCTTTAGGCAACAGAAATCATTTTTTAAACTTATTTTTACAGGAGACTGGAGAGATGACGGAGAAGTTAAGAACATGTACTACTTTTGAAGAAGACCCATGTTAGATTCAAAGAACAAGATGACTCATAATCACTGGTAATTTCAGTTTCAGGGACCCAATATCCTTCCTTTTCTAGCCTCCACAGGCAACCCTATGCAGGCAAATACTCACACATAATTTAATAAAGACACACACCCCCACATACACACGTTTACAATTTAAATTATTTTCTGGCCTTATTTTTTTTTTACTAGGACAAAGAGGGTAAAATTATTCAATCCACTTCAAATTTCTGAAGGGGAACAACATTTTGCCTTCTCAATAGGAGACAAACCCCTTCAGATTAGAGGCATCTAAATCCAAGTTGACAAAAGTGTCCATCATATACACTAATGTGCCTTTTGAATTGTCTTTTACTTTTCCGTAATGGGTATTGCTTACAATTGTGTTGCTGCAGATTTGGTTTTACTACAGGCTTCTTTGATGCTCTGAGCTGCTTTGATTTTAATTTCTGCTCCTCTCTCAATTAGCTTCTTACCCTACATTGTTATTCTATCTTATCATTCATTTTATAACATCCATGCTCCATAAATTTGAAGAAGATAACAACAATTGCTGCTTAAAGTGTACTTCTTTTCCTTATAGTCACTCTATTGAAAAACATAGACTTTTGCCTTTAATTGTTGTTTTGTTTCTTTGACACAAGCTTTTTCTTTGAGTATAATAATATTGTTTTACTCTTTTAAATTTATCCTTTCCAAGTAAGACAATAGAAAACTTGTGGGGGTGCTTTGTAAATGAATATGAGGATGATCCCTCTTGTCTATATTTTGATGTCTTCTAAATTTGAAAAATGAGTGCTGATTCAGCAACTAAATCCTGCACAGGCAACCACTGTGGAGAGACCAGTGGAAGTATTCCATGACTCCTGATGGATGTCAGATCCCCTTGGACTCATACACTTGACATTTTTAACTAATATATTACCCTAAACCCAGGTTGTTGGGGTATTTTCTTTCATTCTCTACCTCATATCTCAGAAAGAATGAAGAATATCATATTGGAACAAGGTCACTTGATTCTATTTCACGATGTGAGTAAGAAACCTGGAATCTCCTAATAGTATTCCTGATTTGGTTATAAAGGAGAACATTTTGTTTTATTTCTCTAGTTATATATAGTACATTTCAGTGTAGATGCCTATTCCTCCACCATGCAAGGAAAGGTCCCTATAAATCTAAGTGATACAAATACAAGTGCTATTGTCTGGTCACCCTGGTTACACAATTCCACTGTGGAAAAGTCTCTGGAATCTACATGCCCCATATTTAAGTTTTTTGATTCACCAATCTGAGTAATACATGTTCATGAGTCTGAACTTATAGTATCCAGGAGTTGTTTAGCTTATCTCTGCAAGACCAAGTTGCCTTCATATGAACTATATATGTATTCTTTTTTAATTCTCAATAATATGTTCTGTTGCTCTGTAATACTAGGCAGAAATTCCATGTATGTAATTTTTTTCTTGCTTCAGAAATGGGAGAAATGGAAGACACATATGTATAGGGATACTTTCTCTAAGTTTGGATATTTATCAGCTTTACAGAATTCTTACCATCTCTCATGTCAATCTATTTCCTTACTTTAATTTATGCATATATTTTAAGTCCTATATTTATAGAATTCTAATTTTCTGATTCTTTTTTTTTATTAACTTGAATATTTCTTATATACATTTCGAGTGTTATTCCCTTTCCCGGTTTCCGGGCAAACATCCCCCTACCCCCTCCCCTTCCTTATGGGTGTTCCCCTCCCCACCCTCCCCCTATTGTCGCCCCCCCCCAACAGTCTAGTTCACTGGGGGTTCAGTCTTAGCAGGACCCAGGGCTTCCCTTCCACTGGTGCTCTTACTAGGATATTCATTGCTACCTATGAGGTCAGAGTCCAGGGTCAGTCCATGTATAGTCTTTAGGTAGTGGCTTAGTCCCTGGAAGCTCTGGTTGCTTGGCATTGTTGTACATATGGGGTCTCGAGCCCTTCAAGCTCTTCCAGTTCTTTCTCTGATTCCTTCAACGGGGTCCGTTTCTCAGTTCAGTGGTTTGCTGCTGGCATTCACCTCTGTATTTGCTGTATTCTGGCTGTGTCTCTCAAGAGCGATCTACACTTCTGCACTTCTTTGCTTCATCCATCTTGTCTAATTGGGTGGCTGTATATATATGGGCCACATGTGGGGCAGGCTCTGAATGGGTGTCCCTTCAGTCTCTGTTTTAATCTTTGCCTCTCTTTTCCCTGCCAAGGGTATTCTTGTTCCCCTTTTAAAGAAGGAGTGAAGCATTCACATTTTGATCATCCGTCTTGAGTGTCATTTGTTCTAGGCATCTAGGGTAATTCAAGCATTTGGGCTAATAGCCACTTATCAATGAGTGCATACCATGTGTGTTTTTCTGTGATTGGGTTACCTCACTCAGGATGATATTTTCCAGTTCCAACCATTTGCCTACGAATTTCATGAAGTCGTTGTTTTTGATAGCTGAGTAATATTCCATTGTGTAGATGTACCACATTTTCTGTATCCATTCCTCTGTTGAAGGGCATCTGGGTTCTTTCCAGCTTCTGGCTATTATAAATAAGGCTGCGATGAACATAGTGGAGCACGTGTCTAATTTTCTGATTCTTTTAGTTGAGTAGTTGCTTGTTTCTGCATGTGATTGCACACATGTGGATGACGTAGTACAATTTATGGCATTCATTTCCTCCTTCCATTGTGTATGTTCCAAGGTTAACAGCCTTGGCAACAAATATCTTTACCTACTGAGCTATTTCACTCTTCCTAGTATATTCATAATTTATTGTTGCAAGCCCAATTGCTACCCCATGCCAAAAAAGGAATGTTTTCTTGCTGGTGTGTGCTATAATCTAAAGCATTTCTTTTGATTAAGTCATTGTCCTCTTTAATACCCTATTATGATACATATAATATCTGTGGGCATGCAGAAACATATATACACACATAATTTCACTGACATACACTGTCGGTGCCCAATGCCCGCACCGACACGGTACCGAGAATCGGGCGAAAGCCTGCGGGATTAAAGAAACACACACACACACACACACACACACACACACACACACACACACACACGTTATTATTAGCCATTCTTTTTGTAAAATTTTTAATGATATCACTTCAATACACAAACTTAGAGATATACACCCACAAACTCTCACCTACAAACTATATAGGAAGGTTTTTTATCAATGTGATATAAAACTAGAGATAACTTGGAAGAAGAAATCTTAACTGAGAAAAAATTCTTCATAAGATTGTCCTATGAAAAAGCCTGTGGGCACTTTCTTGATCAATAATTTTGTTGGAGGGCCCAGCTCCCTGTAGGTTGTCCCACTCTTGGGTTTATTGTTCCAGCTTTTATAAAAACACAGGCTGAGCAAGCCTTAAATATAGACCAATAAACAATCTTCTTCCACGTCTCTCTAACATTTCCTGCCTGCTTAATCACTGGGATATCTTCCCACCCTACCTGATGCAACTAGGATTTGTTTTAGTGATTTTGTGTTTTGGACTGATGGCTGCTAATGGGATCATAAAATAAGACTTAAGTTGAATCTTTCAACGTTCTAGAAAATGTGTAGAATAATTTTATTCTAATACCCTCATCTTTGAGACACAAGACATCATATATGAAAGGTCAGAAAGATTCTGCCTTAAATATAGGCATCCTGAAAGGTTAATTCTTTACAACCAATAGGTCTAGGTAGATAGATATTAGCAGAATGATTGTACATTGTAAGGTTAGTTTATATAAGGAAGTAGCCATGTTTGAAAGTGTCATATAATTGAGGGCCAGATAAAGTAGAAATTCAAAGAAAAAAGTGACAGAATGTATCACAGATAAAATATGCCCAATTCACATGAGAACAGCTTAGGAATAAGAGAATACACAAGAGTAGAGAAAGAGAGACAAAAATAGACAAAAGAAAGACAGAGAGAAGTAGAGCAAGAAAGAGAAGTTGTGGTGTGTGGCATGTGTTTGCGGAAGTTTTCTGGACATGTTTTTACAGATTCAGGTTCTGAGAGAACAAACTATTCACTGGGGAAAACAGAAAAAGCTGGAGAATTAGAAGGATCCAGAAGATTGTAACTCATTGTCCAAGTTAATGTGAGTCCAAGTAGAACAACTCATGAAGATGCCAAGAGAAACCATATTGAATCAGTCAGCTTGGAAGGTTGGATTACATGGAGGCTAGAAGCTCCTAGTATTAGGTCTATAAATAGTAGAACAGAGGGAAAAAATACTCTGGCCTCAGCCTAAAGGATGTATTTGTATAGCTTGGGTAAGACTCTTATCTCATCACTTTATCTAAGAAAAGAAAAGTGACATTCACTTAGAAAGACAGACAGACACACAGGCAGACAGACAGACAGACAGACACACAGAGAGATACACAAACACACAAACATACAAACCTAGAGCAGTGTGGGGAGGGAGGGAAGAAGAGAGGGAGGGAAGAAGGGAGAATGCTTGCAGTCAAGCATTGAACTGAGAACAAGGTTCCAAAAAGAGGAGTTAGAGAAAGAACTGAAGTAGTTGAAGGGGTTTGCCACCCCATAAGAAGAACAATATCAACCAACCAAACCCCTGCCCTCGATCTTCCATGGACTAAACAACCATCCCAAGAATACACAAGGATGAGCCTATGACTCCATCTGCATATGAAGCAAAGGATATCCTTTTCAGGCACCAATGGGAGCAAATGCCATTGGTCCTGTCAAGGCTTGATGCCCCAGTGTAGGGAACTGTCAGAATGGGCAGGTTGGAAGGAGTGAGTGGGTGGGTGAGGAACTGCCCTCATAGAACGGGAGGCATGAGAGGAAATAAGAGCTGGTTTCTAGAGGGCAAATTAGGAAAGGGGATAATATTTAAAATGTGAATTAAAAAAATCCCCTCTCCCAATAAAAGAAAAAGAAAGAGAAATAGAGAAAGAAAAAGAGAAACAAATGGGGGTACATAACTAAACAGATGCCGACTGGTGATGTGGCGGCTTAATTCCCATGATAGTCAAGCAGCTTCTGGGAAACCAAAGTCTTTGGGTTCCGGTGGGGAGTATGGTTGCAAAGCTGAAACTTAATGGAATTGACGGAAGGGCACCAACAGGAGTGGAGCCTGCAGCTTAATCTGACTCAACACGGGAAACCTCACCCGGCCCGGACACAGACAGGATTGACAGATTGATAGCTCTTTCTCGATTCCGTGGGTGGTGGTGCATGGCCGTTCTTAGTTGGTGGAACGATATGTCTGGTTAATTCCGATAATGAACGAGACTCTAGCATGCTAACTAGTTACGCGACCCCCTGAGCGGTCAGCGTCCCCCAACTTCTTAGAGGGAAAAGTGGTGTTCAGCCACACGAGATTGAGCAATAACAGGTATGTGATGCCCTTAGATGTCCGGGGCTGCATTAGGGCCACACTGACTGGCTCAGCGTGTCCTACACAGGCAGGCACGGGTAACCCATTGAACCGCATTCGTGATGGAGATTGGGGATTGCAATTATTCCCCATGAACGAGGAATTTCCAGTAAGTGCGGGTCATAAGCTTGTGTTGATTAAGTCCCTGCCCTTTGTACACACTGCCCTTCGCTACTACCGATTGGATGGTTTCGTGAGGCCTGATCGGCCCATGGCCCTGTAGGAGGGCTCAGAAGAAGGTCGAACTTGACTATCTGGAGGAAGTAAAAGTTGTAACAAGGTTTCCGAAGGTGAACTGGAGATAGGATCATTAACGGAGAAGGCCGAGGTGGTGTCCGGTCCTTTCTTGGGTCTGTGTGAGTCCCTCCTCTCACCGGGAGGCGTGTCCCTTGGTCCCGGTCCGCGTGCCGCGGCCGGCCAGCCAAGTGAGCGTTTCAGGAAAGGCGGGGTTCGTTACGGAGCGGTGCGGGGAGGGTGTCGGGTCTGGTCCATCGAGGGACCTCCTCCGTTCTCTCTCTCTCCCTCCCTCCTCTGCCTCCATCCTCGCCTCTGTGCGCTCACCTCCGCCACTGCCGCCTCCGCCACCGGCGCCTCCCTTGCCCACCGGCCAGCCACGGCCCTCGGCGGACGGAGGTCATTCTGCCTCTTTCTGGATGGCTCCGTGATCTCATCTCGTGTGCACCGGGGGCGGTACGTGATCTCTTCCCGGGCGATGGCCAGGACGTACTCGCTCTCCTCACGGCACCTGCCGCCCCTCCGCCACCGCTCTCCCGCTCTGACGGTGCTGGGGTGTCTCTGTCGCGTGCAGGGGGTGCCTGTGCCACGGGTGGGCTTGCGCGCCCGGCCCCGCCTTCTGGGCCTCACGTGTCCGCCCCGCTCCTGTCGGGGTACCTAGCTGTCCTGTTCTGGCGCGGAGGTTTAAAGACCCCGGGAGGTCGCCCTACAGCCCGTCGGTTGTCTGCAGGAGGGCTTCCTGGTTCCTCCCCTCGCCTGGTGCTCCCTCAGACTCAGCGGGTCCCCTCCGGCTGCCGGCGCTTCCAGAGGCGGCGGTCGGGGAGCCGTGTCGTCGAGCCCCCTCTGAGCACCCGTGGGGTCCCGGCCCGAGCGCCCGACTTGCCCGCCCATTGGCCGGCCGCCGCCGGGTGCTCGGTTCGTGGCGTCCCATGTCCCGTGTGTCCCGCCTTTCCGTTCCCGACCCTGTCTTTTTTTGTCTTTTCACATGTATCCTTTAGTTTCCCGCTGGCCAGCCTGAGGCGGCGCCGCCTTGCTGTTGGCCCCTCTCTTCCCATGCAGCAGGGGCGGGCGGGGGAGCTGGTGCCATTGTTAGGACCCGTACGAGTCCGCTCAGACCCCAGATACCAATACGACTCTTAGCAGTGGATCGCTTGGCTCGTGCGTCGATGAAGAACGCAGCGAGCTGCAAGAATTAATGTGAATTGCAGGACACATTGATCATGGACACTTCGAACGCACTTGCGGCCCCGGATTCCTCCTGGGGCTACGCCTGTCTGAGAGTCACTTGAAGATCAATCGCCGCCCCCCCCCCCGCGGTTTCGCCGCTGCGGGGTGTGCGTCGCGCGGCTGGGACTCTGATCGCAGGGCCTCTCCCCTGGGCCCTCCTTCTCCCGAAGTTCAGACGTGGGCGACGTCCGGCGGTCATCCATGCCCGGTGGGTCTGCGCCAGCCTTGTCCTCCTGGTCCATGGCGCCGCGCCTCGGCCACCCTCCTCATGGCTCCTTCCTGCTCTCTCCGCCACTCCCGCTACCATCCTCGCCCGCTCTGCCCCACCGTGGGGACTTGTCGGCGTGGGCCGGTCGGGTGCCTGGGCGCAAGAGGGGCTGCATCGTCGGGGTCGGTCATCGCGCCTCCGGTCTGGTGGGAGGCGGGCCCTGCCCACTGGCTCGGTGCATCCGCCGCCGCCACGCACCCGCCAGTGCGCGCAGAGAGAGCGACCTGCAAGGGTCGGATGGGGGGGGCATACCGCACCCGCGGGGGCCTGTCTCAGGTCCCTCTCCTCCCCACCTCACTCTGCTAGGGGCTGACCGCTCCGGCGCCAGCCGGCAGGATGCCGGGGCGTCCGTGAGCTGACGTGACTTGCCCCAGGGATGTGGGAGCTGGCCAGGGTAGAGAGGTCGCAGGCCCAGGCCTGGGACCCCGGCGCCCTCTCGCTCTCCTCTCCGTCCGTCCGCCCGCGGCCGCGCGCGCCCTCCTTTCCTCCTTCCCCTCTCGACCGTGACCTCAGATCAGACGTGATGACCCGCTGAATTTAAGCATATTAGTCAGCGGAGGAAAAGAAACTAACCAGGATTCCCTCAGTAACGGCGAGTGAACAGGGAAGAGCCCAGCGCCGAATCCCCGCCGCGCGCCGCGGCGCGGGAAATGTGGCGTACGGAAGACCCACTCCCCAGCGCCGCTCGTGGGGGGGCCCAAGTTCTTCTGATCGAGGCCCAGCCCGTGGACAGTGTGAGGCTGGTAGTGGGCCCAGGCCCGGGTCTTCCCGGGGTCAGGTTGCTTGGGAATGCAGCCAAAACCAAGTGGTAAATGCCATTTAAGGCTAAATATCTGCACGAGACCAATAGCCAACAAGTACAGTAAGGAAAAGTTGAAAAGAACTTTGAAGAGAGAGTTCAAGAGGGCGTGAAACCGTTAAGAGGTAAACGGGTGGGGTCCGCGCAGTCCGCCCGGAGGATTCAACCCGGCGGCCCACGTTCAGCCGTGCCAGTGATCCCGGCGGGTCTTTCCCGCTCCCCGTTCCTCTGACCTCTCCACCCGCGCATCTTTCTCCCCCCTCCATGCGTCCCGCCGTCGCCTTCCCTGCTCCTCCCTCCGGGGGGGGTGTCGGTGAGCACTCAGGCGGCGGGCGTGGGGTGCAGTGGGGCGGGCAGGTGGGGCCGGGTGGGGTTGGCGGGGGACCGCCCCCCTAAGTCTGCGACTGGCCGCCGCAGGGCGCACTTCCAGCGTGGCAGTGTGCCCAGACTGTCTCCGGGACCGCTGGAAAGGCCCGGCGGGGAAGGTGGCTGGGGGTGGGGGGGCGGTGCGGCATCACCCGTGGGCCCCGGACCACCCCGCCCCGAGTGTTACAACACATCCTCTCCATACAGAAGACATTGACAGACAGACAGACAGACACTTGCGCACACACACACACTCACGCAGACACACACACACACACACACAAATATTTAAAATGTTTAAAAAAAACAGTCTTCCTGTATAAAAGAGGTTTAAAGGGAAGCTGGTTGACAGAACGTTTCTGTGGTTTTTTTATTCCCTTTTTTACCAAATAGGAGGTAGATGTGTTGTCTCTTTTATTAAAAGCCAAAGTATTAAGTGGCGAGCCGATGTTTCAACTTTCACCATTCTGTTCCTTTCACCAAAAAGAGGGGGTGTTGCTTCTTTGGCTTTTCCTTATTTGAAACTAAATGAAAGTGTAGAACTAGAGTTTTAAAAAGGTTACTCATTGTCAGAGTCCGAATGTGCAGGGCCGGACGTGCCTGAGGGAGAGTCAGAGATAGGACTTGCCAAACCAGCTATCAGCCCCAAGGACATTGATCATCTGTAGCCACCCCCTCCCCTTCCTTCACCCCCCTGAGTGAGATGAGCCACCCTACCTGCCTGCCGAGCTGCTAGAGAGCACGTACTCCTTGCTGATGTAATTTCGCGCCGAAAGTAACTGCACCATTTGAATTGACCAATCATGTGTAACTGCGCGAATGCCCCTAACCTCCCCTATATAAACCCCCGAGTTTGGAGGCTCGGGGTCGATTCCTCTGTCTCCTGTGTGGGATACGTATCGACCCGGGATCCCGCTAATAGGGATCTCGTTAATAAAAGCTACCTCTTGCTGTTACATCAAGAATGGCTACTCATGATTCCTGGGGGCACCCCACCCCGTGATCGGAGCGAGAGACACGGCTCCCCGTTTAGGGGTACGCTCTTTCAAAAGGAGCTCGACCAGTTCGCCTAGCTTCCCTGTTCCATTTCCCTCTTCCACGGTATGCTCGATGAAATAAAGTAAATAAATGAAGTTTCTAGTTATGTATTTGTTTGGGAGACCCGAACTCTCTCTCAAGAGAGAGCTGCATCTCCCCGCCGCCCCCTCCCCCCCCCACACACAAGGCCTCCTCCCTGTATGTGGGGGGAGGGGTGGAGAGGAGCTAGCTGAGAGGGGGTGGGGTGGGGCGGGGCTGGAGAATATGCAGGTCCCTGAAGGTCTGTCGGGGAAATACTGCTGCTGCCCTAGCACACTTCAGTGCCTCTTTAGAGTTTAGAGTTTTCTAAAGTTTTCTGCCTGAAATCAGTGAGTGATGATTTCAGTGTGAATGTCTGATCATCGCTCTCGCTGTCCTGTCAGGGCTCCGGCTCCTGGCAAATGTCTGACTGAAGGAAACCTTAGTTAGACTCACACCCAGCTGTTTGGAAATGGTAATGGAGTTGATAGCACACCCTCGGGGAAAGAGGCAGACTCCCGTTTGCTCACTCTCAATTCCCAGCCTCACCCTGCCAGCTCCGGGATTTCTAAGTAAGGGTGAATCTGGACCATATGTACAGGGTTTGGAGTTTCTGATTCATGTTTAATGTTTAGTTAAATAAAGCTTGTGATGGGCTGGAGAGATGGCTCCGAGGTTAAGAGCACTCAGCGCTCTGCTCTTCCAGAGGTCCTGAGTTCCATTCCACAGAAACCACATGGTGGCTCACAACCCTCTGCAAAGGGATATCCCATGCACTCTACTGCCCTGTGTATATGAAAAGGGCTTTCGTGTACTCATGTAAATGAGAATAAATAAGTAAACCTTTAAACGAATGAAACAAAATGAAGCTTGCAAACAAATTGAGTATCTTAAAATGCCAGGCACGTCTATCCACTCCTTTTATTTTATTTCGTGTGTGGATCACACAACCACAGAGGTGGTTCCCCTTTTCTTAACCTCGATAGCCCAACTGGGACAGAAGTGCAAACTGTCATCTACCTATCTGGGAATGGAGTGGTTGGATACAGGGAGATGGAACATTTGCCGTTAGTAAAGTTCTGCTGTCAGTTTTTTTTCCTTTCATTTTTGGATAGATATCGGGAGCTTTTTGTTTTTTTTAAAGTACAAATTTTGTTTTCTGTGCAACATTCTGATCACAGTTTCCCATCGCAAAGCTCTTTCCAGATCCTTCCTCCCCATCCACCACCCCGTTCTACCCCAGGCCTGCCCTTAGATGTAGTTGATGCATACCCAGGTGAATCTCCATTGGAGAAAGCACGATATTCCCATCTCCTATAACTGTCAATGGCAGATGACTTAAATGCCGGTGACTTCGGACTTGACTCCATTTTCCCCTCGGAGAACTGGGTTTGGATCTGTTGAATGAAGGCAGGCCCTGGGTTTTGAAACAAACAAACAAACAAACAAACAAACACACCAAAAAATATTTAAAGCAGGCAACAACTGCCTGCACGCCAAGAGACTGTTGACTCCTCTTTGGAGCTAGTACGATGTGAAACTTGCTTAATAAAGTAGAATCCACACAGCACAAAGGGAACACTTTAACAAATTATAAGGAAGAGACAGAGAGAGAGGAGATCTGTTTATCTCCCTCCTCTAGTTTCTCAGACTACAGATTTCATCTTCCTCTGACTCTCGAGTGCTGGTGGCTTTGCTGCTGGTTTGGGGGGATTGGGATAGGGATAGGAAGAAAAAAGTCTTGAGTGCTGATTTTAAACTCTTTCTCTCTCTCTCTCTCTCTCTCTCTCTGTCTGTCTGTCTCTCTCTCTGTCTCTGTCTCTCTCTGTCTCTCCCTCTCCCCTCTCACTCTCCTTTTCCCTCTCCCTCTCTCTCTCTTTCTCTCTCTCTCTCTCTACACACACACACACACACACACACACACACACACACACACACACACACACACTTCCTAGGATGAAAGAAAAAAATGAAAAGGAAGGCACCCATGGTGATGCATGACTTTGATCTCACTTTGGTCTCAGCACTGGAGAGGAAGATAGGAAGACCTATCTAGATGCAATGTGAAGAAGGCCTTTGTCAGATTAGTTAATGGCTAGGTAACTGTTACCTGGCTAGTCTGCCATTTTGTTGCAGTTATTAATATTATAAGGACACTTTCTCATTGATTGTTTCTGCTGTTACTGCCGGAATTCATTACATATTCTGTTAGGTTCTTCTGTGTGATAACACACTCAGAAACCAAACACTGTAGAAGTCAGTCTAACTGCTTTCTTTGTTGTCTAGTTACCCTCAATAGTCTTGAACCTGAACCAAACACCCATTAGCATTTCCCGCACCCACCCATGTATAAGCTTTTATAAGCTGGACCACCAACACTATAGCGACAGTGCAGACAGAGACTATCTAGAACTGGACTTCCATTTTGAGTTTTTGTTTGTGTTCTTGTTTTTTTCTCCTGTCCTGTTCTGTCCTGCTCTATCCATCCTGTCTGTCTGTCTGTCTGTCTATCTGTCTCTCTGTCTTTCTGTCTGTAAATCCACACATATAGTTCTTTCCATGTCTTATATTTCAAAACAAATAATGCTTGTTGTGCTTCTCATTTCATTTAAGGGTACTACTCTCTAGATCAGAGGAGCCCCCTTACAATTCTCCACAGGTAGTGATGACCGGAGTGTTCAGTGCGACTAAGCAGGAATTATGTGGTTGCCGCCATTATGCTTGATCTTACCGAAGGTAGGGTTGCGGGGCATGGTTGCCAAGATGGCGACCAATAGACAGTGATTGAAGAGATGGAACAATAACCTACAATTCTCCCTCTCTGTCAACTGTTTCTCTGTCACTCTCTGTCTCTCTTCCCTCCTTCCCTCCCCCCTCTCTCAGACCTGAATGAACATTGGAACTAAAGTAAATGTACATGTGAAAAGAAGCCAGGGGTGGTGCTGCATGTCTTTAATTGCATCACTTGAAAGGTGGAGGTGGGTAGAACTCTGTGAGCATGCTGCAGACCTGATCCAGGTAGTGATTTCCAGGGCTTATGTGCA